>NC_135809.1:20153068-20270234 GCF_964213995.1 Mustelus asterias
GGCAGCAATCATCATCATTCAGTGTGGTGCCCAGGAGTGGGGTAAGCAATTAGGTAGTTAGCGGGAACTGTGATACCTCCTGGTGAATAAAATATTTATAAGAAGATAGGTAGCTGGTGAAAACAAATCGTGGAAAGCTGTCCAACAAAGCACTGAAATCCACTTGCAACCCGAATACAGGAGAAATCGTAGCTTGATGCAGAATCTAACTAACCCAGAAAGACTGCTAATAACATTTCACTGGACAGGGATTAAACACACAGAATACACACCCACACACATAAAACAAACAGAGAATACATAGCCACACACGCACCCGCACACACACAGAATACACACACACACAGAATACACACAGAATACACACCCGCACACCCATACACAGAATACACACCTGCACACACACACAGAATACACATCTGCACACACACAGAATACACACCTGCACACACACACACACACACACACAGAATACACACCCGCACACACACACAGAATACACACCCACACATGCAAAAATTACAGGCACTTGCAGCATCATAATATGATACTTGAAGCGATCTAAAGGCTAAATTGGAAGGATTTTGTACAGTTCTAAGCTTCACATAGTAACAATCAGCATTCAACCATTTAATATTCACTGCCTTCAGGAGAAGAAAATCAATTTACCTCAGTAATATAAAGCATAATTTAACCTTCCCTATATATTTGTTTCATCTTGATTGGTTAACCTTTTAAAAAAAAAACATATTTTGCTTCCCAAGGAGAATTTAATCTGAATTTCACGAGTCAGCAGTGCTTTAATTGCAGCATCAATGCAGCAGAAGCCGAGCTTCTTTAATTGACGGGAATCAATATTGCAGTCTGGATTTTTAAATACCGTCTCTGTCAGGCAATGCGGTGCACAATAAGAGTCATGTGCCTCAGTTGTCATGGAGAATGATGCAGGTGGTCGAGGCTGGAAGCTGTTTATCACATGACAAATTGTATAATCGTTTCAAATGGTTTGCCCTTGAATATCCTAAGCGGTGTTGTGTTCATGTGAGGAATAAGCGTGTGTTGTTATAGAAAGGGGTTGGGGGTTGAGGGGAGCAAAAATAAACCAGTTGACTCTATTATAAACCTGGTGGACTCTATTATCTGCAGTATTGAACTTGTTCTGACAGCTGTTAATACGTTACAGGCCTTAAAATAATATATATAAGACTGTTACGATTCTCACAAAAATTTGCAACTGAGCAATCTAAAATGTAACACCAGTTTTCTAAGAATTCTGAACATATATTTTAGACCTACATTTTAAACTGCGTTAACCAATCATTGTTAAAGAACACAATACTCGGATCCGAGACCAGATCCACAAATTTTTGGAAAGATCCAAACTGGGAGCAATAACATTTCATTTAAAGGAAACAAAATTTGAGATTCAAGACTACTTGCAAAGTGACCAAAGTCACAAGAGTCCAGGAGTTTTGAACCAGCGAAAATAAACTTTGCTATCCAAGGACAAAAAGAACCAATTTACAATTTCTATCTTAAACTCTGACATTCAAGTAAAGTTCATTTATCAGTCACAAGGCTTATATTAACACTGCAATGAAGTTACTGTGAAATTCCCCTGGTCGCCACACTCCACCGCCTGTTCAGGGCAATGCACCTAACCAGCACGTCTTTCAGAGGAGGAAATCGGAGCACTCAGAGGAAACCCACGCAGACACGGGGAGAATGTGCAGACTCTGCACAGACAGTGACCCAAGCTGGGAATTGAACCCAGGTCCTTGGCGTTGAGAAGCAGCAGTGCTAACCACTGTGCCACAGAGTTAATATGCAGTACATGTGAAATACACTGTACAATAAACAGCAAATGTGACCAAGACAGATCCCATGGATTTCTCAGCAACACACCCAGATATCAGGAAAAACTGAGTCAAACATTTGCATTGAAACTCTGTCATCCTCATGAGGGACTCCAAACTTTTCACTTTTGAAGATCAAGCCTCTGGATTCCCTCAGAACTGCTCCAACTCGGACCCCTAAATTACTGCACACCTTCCGGAATGTAAATCTCATTGAGACTCCCTTTCCCTGAATTTCTGAGTCTACCTGCTAGACTCTTCTTACTGACGCTGGTTAACTTCGCTGGGCTGTCACTGCCTTTAGATTTCACCAAGCTCCAATCTCCCCCGGTACACTAGACTATAAATTGCTCTTAGGCCTTCTTCTGAGTCCTAACCATTTCCATAATGAAGCAAGTGACCTTCTGCTACCTTCTCAGCTCCCAGGGCTTCTTCTGAGCCAGGGCGACATAGAGCCAACTATCAGCTGGACTTCTGCTGCCTGGAGCCTGCTAACAACACCTTTTCTGTATGGCCTTTCCCCTGCTGCAGGACACTTGCTCTCCCAGCGAGCAATTTGAAGCCTTAGGACTTTCTCAGGCTCTTCCAGGGCTCACTGTATGCTTTTAAATTGATTGTAGATTTAACTTCCCAAAACAAAGCAACTCTCTGGGTTTCATTTCTTTGTAAACGGCGTAGACACACCTTCTCTAACTCTCCAGCTAAGTAAGCCCACCTGCTGTTTTATGATCTTACCTTTCTAGCTGATAAGCCCCTAACTAAACATGGCCCCAACCTTTTACCTGTAATTGTCAAGCTGCTTTAGTGGGACTTATCACATTTTCTGCAATTTTTGTTTGTTCCTGGGAAGATTAAGGTTTATGTTGAAAATATTACTATGGACCATGAACGAGATATGCAAAGCAAATAGTAAGCTTTAACTATGGATTTTGTTATCGGTAAAACACTTTTGTTTCATGATTACGATACAATCAAAACTGGCAATCCAAAGAGGCAGTTGTTTAACATACCTCGATTGGATTGCTGCAAATAATAGGCTGCAGTGGACAAGATTATCTCCTCAACCACTCAGGAGGGTTACTGTGCTGACATAGCCATAACCTGAACTATGGGCAATTTCTCTGCTCTTTCCCAGGTGTTCCACAGACCCTTTATTGCACAAGGTTTTAATTCTATTTTCCTCTGCTTTATTAGATTATGGAGTGCAAGGGTAATATCTTGAGCCTGGCAAACATTCTGTGCAGACAACACAATTATATCAAATTCCTCTGCTATTTTAATCTAAGTCATTAACCCTTTTTGATTAAAAAGAGGTCTAACACCTCTCTTTAAACAGTGGATAAAGAAATTTAATATGGAACTATGAAGGTGTAGATTGATTAGATTTTTACCTCTGGTGAGGTCCCTGATCCACCGTGAGTGAAGCTCAGAAAAATGCAAGCAATCTACGAGTAATTGCAAATATATTTGAGAGAATTAAGAAGTTGGACCAAGCCGAGCCTCTTTCCTCGAGAATAGAGAAGGCTGAATGGTGACCTGATAGAGATTAAGATAAAGAATGGAGAGAAAATGAGCAGAATTTTCCCATCCCACCCGCCACGGGAATGGTAGGGCGGGTAGGGGACAGAACATTCGGCAGACCATGCAAAGGTCCATTGACCTCGGGCAGGAATTTCCGGCCTTGGGACGAGCACGGCCGAAAAATCCCACCCAATTGCCATGATTCTCCCAAAAGCGCTGAATTGGTGGGAAAACTGTCCTCGATCCCGACTGTTTTGTCAGTTCAGCTTCTCACCTGAATGTCCCCACTCTGTGCACGGCAGAGGTTCCAATCGTGAAGCTCATTATAAACCCCAGGGGGGCAGAGTCCATTCGCGCCAGAATCTGACAGTTCTGGAACTCTCTGCATGCACAGTGGCCCCGTTCTGCCAGACTCCTCGTTTGCTGGCCAGCTCGATCACTGGCCAGCCCGGGACCCCTGCAGTGCTGCCCCTCCAGCCCCCACCCCCACGGCCCGAAGGCGGCCCCAGAGCAATTCCCGGGCCAGCCCTGACCCCCCCCCCCCCCTGCCCTGGAGCGCCCCAATGTCCAGACCACCCCCCCAGCAGTGGCGATCCCCCACCCCCCCTCACCCTGGCAGACCCCACCCCGCTGCTTCCCCTGGGGTCAGAGCCCCCTCCTGGAGGCATGGCCCCCCCAGCAGACCACCCTCCCCAGTCCACCTCAGTCACTGCCCTCTCTGCATCCCAGACCAATCATGTCTACAGAGTGGCAGTGGGACCTTCCACCCCCACAGATTGCCCCTAGGCCCCACCCACAATAGGCCCTGCCCCCTTGGCACTGCTGGAGGCCTGATGGACAGTTCCAAGGTGCCCCTTGGGCATGGGCACTTTGCCCCTTGGGCAGTGCCGGGGCACTGACTGGCACTGCCAGGATGCCTATGCCCAGGGGGCACCGCTTCCCCGCCGCCCGACCCCCCTATGGGGCCCCAATTGCTCCCCCTTCATTCCAGCGGGGTCTCTTACTAGTTTCCCGAATGCGGGGAACTACTCTAAACCCCGCCGGAATGAAGTACTCCTGGCTAGGTGGGAGATTCAATCCGGACCAGAAAGTTCCCAATAATTAGATTTAAAATACATTTAAAACATATTTTAAAAAGATTCAAATGGCTTAACCTGCCTTCCCGCCGGTTTCCAGCGGGGTCTGATCAGCGACTGTCCGCCAGCTCTGAGAGATGCACATGCATTCCCAGCGCATGCACAAATCTCGGAACAAGGCCGGCGACGCGCTTCTCCCACAGTGACCCACCAGAAAAGTTGCAGGTCGTGATGGGAGAATTGCGGCCAATGTTTCCACGTGTGGAGGAGTCCAAAAATAAGGCCGTCACCAACAGATCCAACAGAACATCCTTATCAAAGAATGGTAAGAATGTACAATCAGCTACCACAAAGAATAATTGAGGCAAGTGACATTTAAGAGGAAGCTAGATAAGAATAAGGCAGAAAAGAATAGAATAATTTTCTGATCATGTTAGATGGAAAGGGGTGAGAGAACATTCATATGGAGCATAAATGCTGGCATAAGAGAGGTTGGGTTGGATGACTTGTTCATGTGCTATTGGCTCTATGTAACTGTAAATTGTTCAAACCTTCCTGACAGTAGGCTGGCTGGTTTACTGCAGGCGTTGACTCAGAAAAACTATAAAAATAATATGATGTGATATAATCTTCCAGGCACACCAATTACTTTGATGAAAACATTGCGGAGTGCCGCAGGGATCGGTGCTTGGTCCTCTGCTCTTTGTGATTTTTATTAATGACTTAGAGGAGGGGGCTGAAGGGTGGATCAGTAAATTTGCTGATGACACCAAGATTGGTGGAGTAGTGGATGAGGTGGAGGGCTGTTGTAGGCTGCAAAGAGACATAGATAGGATGCAAAGCTGGGCTGAAAAATGGCAAATGGAGTTTAACCCTGATAAATGTGAGGTGATTCATTTTGGTAGGACTAATTTAAATGTGGATTACAGGGTCAAAGGTAGGGTTCTGAAGACTGTGGAGGAACAGAGAGATCTTGGGGTCCATATCCACAGATCTCTAAAGGTTGCCACTCAAGTGGATAGAGCTGTGAAGAAGGCATATAGTGTGTTAGCTTTTATTAACAGGGGGTTGGAGTTTAAGAGCCGTGGGGTTATGCTGCAACTGTACAGGACCTTGGTGAGACCGCATTTGGAATATTGCGTGCAGTTCTGGTCACCTCACTATAAGAAGGATGTGGAAGCGCTGGAAAGAGTGCAGAGGAGATTTACCAGGATGCTGCCTGGTTTGGAGTGTCGGTCTTATGAGGAAAGGTTGAGGGAGCTGGGGCTGTTCTCTCTGGAGCGGAGGAGATTGAGGGGAGACTTAATAGAGGTTTATAAAATGATGAAGGGGATAGATCGAGTGAACGTTCAAAGACTATTTCCTCGGGTGGATGGAGCTATTACAAGGGGGCATAACTATAGGGTTCATGGTGGGAGATATAGGAAGGATATCAGAGGTAGGTTCTTCACGCAGAGAGTGGTTGGGGTGTGGAATGGACTGCCTGCAGTGATAGTGGAGTCAGACACTTTAGGAACATTTAAGCGGTTATTGGATAGGCACATGGAGCACACCAGGATGGTAGGGAGTGGGATAGCTTGATCTTGGTTTCAGATGAAGGTCGGCACAACATCGTGGGCCGAAGGGCCTGTTCTGTGCTGTACTGTTCTATGTTCTATGTTCTATGTTCTAAAAACAAAGATCAACTCCATTCCAAATTACAAAATGTGAGTGTTTCAGAGTTAATTTGACAAATATACAGCCTTACCCCTGATGTCCACACACAAAGGAATCGCAACTATGTTGCCCATGATTTTCCTGGATGCCTACCTGGTAGACAGGGCTATCCATTGGCAGTATGAACTTGTAAAATTAGCCCTGCTAAAATGAATTTTGGGTGAGAAAACACGGCAAAATTTAGTTGTTTCCTTGTCAAAGAGTTGTGTGTACTTCCACACATGCGTTTGTGTACATGAAGCTTAATTAATATACACAATTCTATTTTGGGAGCTATACAGCGGTGGGAACAGAAAATCTCTATTTGGCTTTGTAAGACTTGGGCAAGGGACAAGGCGTAAATCAACCAATTGGTGCCAACTCCCCCATCATAAGCTTGGCTTCATTGACACCTCTGTACTTAGAGTTCAGCTTTCTCAGACAGTGGCAAAACAGAACTCTGCATTTAAAATGCACACATTTGTAAAACAACTGCGCAAAGGACTCCAAAAAATAATTTGAGCAATCTCACAACAATGTTACGATTACTTAGAAATATTGCAATATGGAAATAGGCCATTTGACCCAACCAGACTGTGTTACCTTTTCTGTTACATGCAAGCAAATAGTCCCCAGTTTGATTTACGTGCCCTTTTCCAGCAGATATTTTTGTCTTGTTTTCTTTAATATTATCCAACCTAATTTTGAATATCAATATAGTTTCTCCATCAATCAAACTAAACCTGCAAGTGAATTTCAGAACATTGTAACTGTGCAAAGAAGTTTCTCACGATCTCGGTTTTAAATCTATATACAATCTTGTAGCCATGACTGTAATATTCGGGTTTCTAAGGACTGGTGTGTGGTACTGTGTAAATAGCACCTCCCACAATGATAGTATAAGAGGACACATTACGAGGAGAGGAGAAGAAGGTTCATGGCTTCAGAAGTGTAACACCAACTCATGGATAGTTATTCATAGTTATTCAAAATAAACCAGTTGTTTGAACATACCAACATCTCAGTAATCATTCCAAAACTAGATTAACCAATGACCTTTTGGGAAGGAAATCTGCCGTCCTTACCCGGTCTGGTCGACACGTGACTCCAGAGCCACAGCAATGTGGTTGATTCTCAACAGCCCTCTGAAATGGCTGAGAGAGCCATTCAATTGTATCAAGAAGGCACTCGCCACCACCTTCTCAAGGGAAACAAGGGATGGGCAATAAATGGTGGCCCAGCCAATGATGCCCATATTCCATGAAGGAATAAAAAAAATGTGCAACAATGATTCCTTGTTCTGGACCCTGCAACTACTGGAAATAGTTTGAGTCTGTCTCCCTTACATAATTTTAAATTCTTCTTTTATACTGCGTCATGATTTACATTGTTTTAGCAAAGAAATTGCCAGTTTTTCCAGTCTTTCAAATTTCCATGCATCAAGCAATTTTCTTTTGATCAAAAGCAAAATACTGTGGATGCTGGAAATCTGAAATGAAAACAGAAATGCTGGAAACGCTTAGGAGATCGGGCACATCTTTGGTTAATGTTAACATTTCAGATCAATGACCTTCAGAAAATGAATGAATTGTATCCTCTCTAAACTGTCAACATCTATTTGACTGTGTGGATACACATAGTACTGTACATACACATACACATAGTACTCCAGGGTTTATATAAGGTCAACATTGCCTCTTAGTCATCATCTACTATACCTTGAAATTAAAAGCTACAACCAATTATCGTTTACATTGTCTTATCAACTTGTGATTCTATCTTTTATTTCTATTGAGCTTGTATTCCAAATCCTTCTGGTTTCCCATAACACCAAGTTTCCTTCCATTTATTTAACAAAAATATACCTTATGTAGGTGGTTTTGTGGTGTAGTGGGTCGACCCTACCTCTGGACTAGAACTCCAGGTTCCAGTCCTACTTCAGGGCTTGATGGTCATTGACAGTGCATTCATTAACATGACCAAACAGGTTGCTTATCAACCTGTGCATCCTTCCAATGTGCCTGATGACAGGTGATAAGAGCAAGAGAGTTCCCTGGTCAGCCATACTGTAAAAGGCAATGGCAAGTCACTGCAGTACTTTGTCAAGCATAATCATGGACCAATCCTATGGAAGTCCATGGTTGCTAATATCCTCCTTGGATATGGCATCGGAAGGAGGAGAACACTTATACTTACTAACATTAAATTCTATCTTTCGCCCATTCCTCCATCTTGTCCCTTCGCGTCTCCTGTGGTCTCCCAAAGAATTACAATACCTCCCAGCCTGATGTTACCTACCAATTTCCAAACCATTCAAAACCATTCCCTTTAAACCTATATCCATCCATTGCTACGTACATTAAATCGTAACACCATAAGATATCGGAGCAGAATTAGGCCATTTAGTGCATCGAAACTGCTCTACCATTCAATCATGGCTGATATGATTCTCATCCCCATTCTCCTGCCTTCTCTCCATAACCTTTGATCCCCTTATTGATCAAGAACCTATCTATCTCTGTCTTAAAGACACTCAATGACCTGGCCTCCACAGCCCTTGAACAGAAAGGATCTCAAAACCGAAACCTGTGAGACTCAGCTATCCACTTCCAACCACTCTGAAGATGCTCTTAATGTCCACTCTATATTGTCTCCCTTCCACTCAGTTTGCAATCCCATTTGTTATCTTCTCCCTAAATAAATACTGCATTTGTACTCTTCCTGCTTTTGGCATACAACTATGCTCAATGGAGGCTGAAATTTTCAGGTCCTGGCACCAGTAGGCATCATCACGGGTGGGATGGGAAAATTTGGAGAGCAGGTAAAAGTCAACGATGGCTGAAAAATCCCAGCCATAGACTCGGATTTTAACTTGGAGCAGAAATTGTTCAGATGGGACATGGAGGAAACCCCATGACATGCCTACTTGAGATCTAGATGATTTAATCACTGAGTCAGTGCCAGAAGAATCATCCCTCGGACCTACTTTTTGGGTTGGAAGGGATTCAATGACCTCACCAGAGCCGCAAAGATGAGTATAGCCCTTCATCTCTATTCTTCTTCTCAGCAATACTGGACAATATGCAATTCATCCCCTCATCGCCAATCCCAATAATTTTCTTTCTTTCATCACATGCACTCACAAAGACACACTACACACATGTCCTTCTTTGCATTCCAATTCAATACCCTCTGTTTGATTTCTTCACAACTCACATTCTCTTCTCATGTCTTCGGGACTTGTACAACCAAATCCCCCCAACATTCCTTCCTCAAATTTCATACACTTGCCTTCACATTCATCACTGTGCCATTCACATTTCAGCTTTCTTCTTCTCCAGCTTTGAGCACATACATTGTATCCATAAACTCCACTCATCAACACTTCTCTTTTCAACAGCCATTAACCAGATTGTACCACCTCCTTTGGCAGATAATTCCAGGGAGAGGCCCAAGGCTTGGAGATACCAAACATCATGACTCTCACTCAAGCAGATCATGAAGCGGTGGAGATTAGTAGCCTCAGTCAAACCTCAAGGATTAGGTAAAGGTGACATTGATGGATTAACTAAGCAGCTTTTTAAATATATATAACTTGAAACTTCTTATTCAATGCACAGTGGCACAATGGTTAGCATTGCTGCCTCACAGTGCCAGGAACCTGGGTTCAATTCCAGCCTTGAGTGGCTGTCTGTGTAGAGTTTTCATATTTTCCCCTCTATCTGCTTGGGTTTCTTCTGGGTGCTCTGGTTTCCCCCCACAATCCAAAAATGTGAAGGTTAAGTGTATTGGCCATGCGAAATTGCCCCTTAGTGTCAAAGGATGTGTAGGTTAGTTGGATTGGCCATGGTAAATGCGTGGGTTATGGGGATAGAGTGGGGTAGAGGGCCTGGGTAAGATACTCTGTCAGAGAGTTGGCGCCAGTCTCGATGGGCTGAATGGCCTCCTTCTGCACTGTAGGGATTCTATTCTACCTGAGTAAAAGGCTGAACAAGGAACATCAGGCTGCTTTCTCAAGAGTGTGGTGAAACACACAGCGTGATGATGATGAGGAGCAGCAGCATGTACTGGTGGCAAGGATAGCCCAGGAGAGTGAGGAGCAGGTCTTCCCTCAGCTCTGCTGAGCAAGATAGAGACAAGGGTTTCAGGGATCCAGTATGAAATAAGTGTAAGTATGGATGAGTCCACTTCTAGCCTGCATGCTGTCATGTTGAATGGCATCAACACTCTCCAGTCCCGTTTAGAGGCTGTGGTTACCATCAGGGATGTGCATGTTAATTTGGTGAATATTAACCTGGTAAAGGAAGAAACTGGTGCCAGTCTGACTTCAACATAATTGAATAAACCTAAGTTCAAATCACTTTTCCCTTGCACATAGTTCCCCCGCACACAGCTGGAAATTGCTTCTTATACTCTTTTGAATAAACAATAAACCAATAAAATAAACTAATTAACAGGGTGACAGCCTCTTAAAGGGGTGCTGTAATAAAAATAACTTGCAAAGGAAACTTATCTCATTAAATCAACATGTCATTCCTGGGGCTAACCATACACTCCAGCCTCTGTGGCACCCATCAGCTGCAGAAGGGTGCTTCTTATTATGCTTCATATGTGCGCCAACCTTTCCTTAGTTAGTATCAGCTGTTCTTAATCACAACGAGACCATGTATTCAATTGTCACAACATTCATTAACAGCTCGCCACCCACAAATAGAATCAGCGTCACTGACTGTTGCAGCTTTATTGGAAGCTCAAATTCAAGCTCTGAATTCCAGCTCAAAGAGAGAAGTGTCCACTGCAAATAGATTGATGAACCAAATTGATTGGGACTTTCAAAGGTTCCTCATCAGCTACATCCGCTTTCCTATAGGTCAGTGGTAGTGAGAAGCCCTATCCAATGGCTAAAGCAGAGGCATTATGGGAGTATTGTGTTTTGCTGATCTTAGAATTTCAACTTCCTCGTTCTCCTTAAGGAGAGTGTGGGCTCAAAATTGTCCCCTCTAAATGCAAGTTCTCAGGACAGGGAAATGAGCAAGTCACTGGAATGATTAACCCATCCCTCATATTTTATATAGAATTTACAGCATATCGAAGTTACAATACAGAGACAAACCATATGGCCAAAGTGGTCAACTGTTGGCATTTATGCTCCACATGAACCTCCTTCCTCCCTCCCTTCTTCATTGATCCTGACAACATTACAACTGCACATCAAAATGACTTACTTGTTTGTGAACTTTGGGACTTCCATAAGACATGGGAGCCATTCTTATAGACACGGGCCATTCGGCCCATCAAGTCAGCTCAGCCTGAGATACTGAAAGGCCCTATATAAATATGTATCCTTTTTCTTTTAGCACATCCTTCTATTCCTTCCCCCTCATGTGCTTATCTAGCTTCCTCTGCAGCCAAAATGGGCATCCAAATGGAATAAGATCCACGTTCTCTTCCAAAGGTTGCACTGAATATAAGATGTATTTATGCTTCTATTGTGTGTCATATATTTAGGTGTTTGCAGATTGCTTTCAGAGCTGAGCACATGAACTGATGGTGATGTCATTAGGGTGTTGCAGAAGCGGCTGTTTTACTTTCAGCTTGTACTTTATACGGGCAAGAGATCCTCGAATAAAGAGGTCCTAGAATTGTTCATTTGAATCCACATGTGAAAACCACGTTCTTTTACTTTTTGTTTAAAACCCACAACCCTAACATAGTGAGGACATTACAATTGTGAAGTTCTCTCGCACTGACCTGGATTCTTTTCAAATTGGGCTGGATTCAAAATGGTAAATGGAGGGGAGCCTTTAGTAGCCTTTACTACTAAAGGCTCCCCTCCCTCATCTCAAAAAAAAAGCAGGACCGTACTGTACTATGTACAGTTCTGGTCACCCTATTATAAAAAGGATATTGTTAAACTAGAAAGAGTGCAGAAAAGATTTACTAGGATGCTACCGGGACTTGATGGGTTGAGTTATGAGAGGCTGGATAGACTGTGACTTTTTTCCCTGGAGCGTAGGAGGCTTAGGGGTGATCTTATAGAGGTCTATAAAATAATGAGGTGCATAGATCAGCGAGATAGTCAATATCTTTTCCCAAAGGTGAGGGAGTCTAAAACTAGAGGGCATAGCTTTAAGGGGAGAGATACAAAAGGTTCCAGAGGGACAATCTTTTCACACAGAGGGTGGTGAGTGTCTGGAACAAGTGCCAGAAGTAGTAGTAGAGGCGGGTACAATTTTGGCTTTGAAAAAGAGTTCACATGGGTAAGATGGCTATAGAGGGATATGGACCAAACACGAGCAATTGGGACTAGCTTAGGGGTTTAAAAAAGGGGGCGACATGGACAAGTTGGGCCGAAGGGCCTGTTTCCATGCTGTAAACCTCTATGACTTTATGACTCTATGATACCAATTTGAACAGATACAGATGTGCTATACAATCATGTAGAGGCTGAATTGGAAATTGCCTAAACAGGGCAGGCAACAAGCCACCCACCCTCTGATACTCATACACTTGATTTTCTATGGTTAACTGCCCATTTCTCTGGTAGGCAGCTGAAATTCGCCACAATAGCTTACTTTGTGAAGTGGAGGGAGTGTTGTGTCGGTAAATAGATTTAAAGTGAAGGGAGTGTTGTTATGTTGGGTAAATATATATGCCATGATAATTCTATTTTAACTGTCAGTTGCTTACATGAACTATTGTCTTTCAGCTATTTGAACCTGCTTTATGAAATGAATTGTAAACTTATTTACATCCATACACTTCTCGTAAGATCTGAATGTGAAATGCCCGTTTTTGGGATTATTTGGTATCAGCACCAGAAGATAAAACTACATCGACAACACAAAACTGAGACATTGTCACAATGGCATTGTTAACTAACCAATAAAAAAAGTCCATTATCTGATGTTGCTAACTTGTAGCAGAAATGGAGACATTTATTTCTATTAGTTCTTCCTTTATATCAACAACTGACTTAAACATAGGAGACCAAGTACTGATGTTGTATGGAAACATTTGCTATTCTTACAATTTTACGAGTGTTTTCTGACTAAATTATTCTAACCTTGGCAAGACTTCTATGTTCATTGTTTTTTGTTTATTATGCATGACATTGTCTCAAGGTTAATTCAACTGTGCATTCTAATGCAAACTAAAATGACTGATTATCACTTCATAAAGTGTCACATACGAAACACGCAATAAATTGGCCAGTTCAGAACATCACTTGCAGCCGCACTATTATAATTGCAGAATTTACAATTATGAAGTGAGTACTTTATTGGAAACTCTTCACACCTAACATATGTATTCTGATTGCTGGTACAAAAAATTCCTGTATAGAACCCAGATTGAAGTTATGGCATTTAAGGAATGTGACTCAGCCAACATAAACAGAAAATAACATAAAAGGAAAACTTACTAATATTCTATTTTTCTTGCATAATACTATAAACAATACTATAAACTATACAAATACTAATACTATAATTAATACAAATAATACTATAACCTATGGGATGGCATGGTGGCACAGTGGTTAGCACTGGTGCTTCACAGCACTAGGGACCCGGGTTCGATTCCCAGCTTGGCTCACTGTCTGTGCAGAGTCTTCACCTTCTCCCCATGTCTGCGTGGGTTTCCTCCGGGTGCTCCGCTTTCCTCCCAAAGGACGTGCTGGTTAAGTGCATTGGCCATGCGAAATTCTCCCTCAGTGTACCTGAACAGGCGCAGAGTATGGCAATTAGGGGATTTTCACAGTAACTTCATTGCAATGTTAATATAAGCCTACTTGTGACACTAATAAATAAATAAACTTTAAAAAGAGCAAGTGCAGACCTATAGTGCAATTGTTATAATTAACTCCTGGGGAGACCTGAATTATTTTAGTGAAAACTTCTCAATTCAGGCCACTCACCATTTGGATGACCAGTAATGTGCTATTCCACATTCTGCGGTTTTGATTTGATTTGATTTATTACTGTCATATATATTAGCATACAGTGAAAAGTATTGTTTCTTGCACTCTATACAGACAAAACATACCGTTCACAGAGAAGGAAACGAGAGAGTGCAGAATGTAGTTTTACAGTTGATGCGCGATTAAATCACTCGGGAGGCTAGATTGTACCCGGGAAATAAAGGCTTTTATTACTGACAAGAATGGAGCACACTATATACAATACAATCCCAGACTAAAGGGTCACCAGGCAGTGCAGTGACCTTTATACTTCCCCTGGTAGGCGGAGCCAACTGGAGTATACCACAGAACAATATCAACAGGTAGAACAGCCCAACCCTAACACCAACAGTAACTACAGTAACATATCTACAAACACCCATAGTGCTGACCATCCATGGCTCAGCACTCATAGTGGTAACCAACTATGGTTCACCACAACAGTCATAGCTAGGGTATAGAGAAAGATCAACTTAATGCAAGGTAAGTCCTTTCAAAAGTCTGACAGCAGCAGGGAAGAAGCTGTTCTTGAGTTAGTTGGTAGTTGGTTAGTGGGGTGTGTACAAAAGCAACATACTTCCAGTCTGAATTTCATTCCGCAGGAACATTTTGTTGGTAAAAGCTGAACTGAGCCATTTTGTTTCAAGGAGTGAAAAAATATATTCACTTTGCATTTCGAAAGAGGCTTTCTTTCGGCCCCAACCGTGTCTTTATAATGGTTTATTCAATTAATTCACCATAAACTAGGATCGGGAAATAAAGAAACAATGAAATGTCTGGTTATTATCTGAGGCAGCTTCTGACGTCAGTCTTGTCATCTCTATTCACTTCGGAACATTAGAGGGCTCACATGCTCGCAATCACATGCTTATCTTGACAGGAAACTTACCCTCTTGAATATGTAATCAACCTGTACACTGTAATGAAAATGAGCAGAAGTTAATGCGGTCAACGTGGAGAGCACATTTCCTCTGTACACTAAATGCTGTGTCCCCGATATTGTGTGGCGTGGATATTTTTGTTTTCCTGTCTGACCCTGCTCTAAAGATAAAAGTATCAGGCTGAACAATTTTGTAAGAAGCTTTTGTAAAAGCACAATGCATGTTTTGTTACATGATATCCCTGATACTGAAACCTTATACGTGTAAGTGAACTGTTTTCATGGAAAGACAGATGGAGTGGAGCAAATGAATTATACATTGAAACTGCAGATTACAGCTGCAGCTAATTTCACATGACATGCCTTTGAGATTTTTTTTAACACTGTCTTGGTTTCTGCTAATATTTCTTCACTCTTGCTTCATGCAACTGATGGGTGTCAAAGGTTTGACACCATAAGAGTCCTCCTCCAATTACAATTGTAACAAGTCATTTCAATAACAGTGTGGATTAATTTTTTTTTGTTCATTTTTCCCTCGCCAGCATTTGTTGCCCACCCCTGAGAACATTTGAGAATCAACCACATTGCTGTGACTCTAGAGTCACATGTAGGCCAGACCAGGTAAGGAGAACAGATTTCCTTCCCTAAAAGACATTAGTGAACCAGATGGGTTTTTGTTATGGCAATTGGCAATGGTTTTATGGTCATCATTGAACTTTTAATTCCAGATTTTTATTGAATTCAAATTTCACCATCTGCTACGGTGGGATTCGAATCCAGGTCCCCAGAGCATTACCCTGGGTTTCTGGATTACCAGCGACAATACCATGATGCCACCACCTCCCCTTCTTGAATTGACCTATGAATTTATCTTCATTTGTAGTTTTCTTTGATAGGGGGTGGGTGAGAGAGAGGAATTCTGCCAAGTATATTTAAATATACTTATTGTCCTCAATTTTCAAGGTGGGAGCAGATATTTTTGGCAAGTTTCTTATTTATTTCTCTGTCAAAGTAAAATTAATGGACTGACTCTTCTCTATGCCTTGCATTAATGTTAATGTTATAGAGTGATATTCGTCATACTATTGAAAGTGTGCTACGTAATCAGGTGCTAACCTTCGGGTTAAATGCTAAACTGCTCTCTCAAGATGACTGTTAAAATCCCTTCGCATTATTCAATGAACAGGAAAGATGAAGGCCCTAGGAGTTCTGCTCAACTGAATGCAGCTGTTGGGCGTTGGGGGTCATCAACCAAAAAGATTGCTCTGGAACAGTGGCAGAAACACGGGTGAAGTATTGTCAGCCTTTCCAGAGGCACTGCGCACCTTCAGAGTGTCTGCCTCTTGCAAGTGCCATTTGATCTGATTCTCACCCTCCTTTTGTTTTATTCATTTGTGGGACATGGGTAATGTTGGCTGGCCAGCATTTATTGCCCATCCTTAGTTGCCCTTGAGAAGGTGGTGGTGAACTGCCTTCTTGAATCGCTGCAGCCCATGTGCTGTGGGTTGACCCACAATGCTGTTCGGGAGGGAATTCCAGGATTTTGACCCAGTGACTACGAAGCAACGCCAATACATTTCCATGTCCTGCTGGTGTTGCAGGTGCTGCTCCACTTGTTCCTCACCTGAGGTCCAAGGTAGAGCTACAAAAGCTGCTCCCAGGCTGCTGGGTAGCTTGGTAACTGGGAAGCGCAGATCAAAGCCAAAAGAGATAACAGGCATAGCCTCCAAACTATTAGAAATCATCTCTAAAGCAGTGAAAGCACACTTTTAGAACAAATCTTGTGAGCAAAAACCTTTCACTTAGGCAATAAAGCAGTTGTCATAGCTCAGTATTTAAAGGCTTCCCAGCCTGTCAATTACACAGAGGCATCATGTGAAGGGTGCTCTCGCCTTGTTGACATTGGCAAGTTTCAGGCAACCTGGGAGACCCTTGTACCTGTAGTTAAAGCTAGAATCAGGGTTAAATCTACAGACAGTTGTTGTTCCCTATAATTAAAACACAGATCCTCTTGTTTTAAGGGAGTTTCCCAAATGTCATGAAACATGCACCAATTAAGTGCAAAAATTGGTAGCTACATGTCAGATTCCTGGCATGCTGCCTTTTTCTCACTCTTTAAGTCCCCAAGCCATTGCCAGAATGGTCAGGAATTACGGTAATCAATTTAAGGGTGATTGGCAAAAAAGAGTGACATGAGGAAAAACTTTTTTTATGTAACAAGTGATTAGGTTCTAGAATGCATTGCCTTAGATTGTGATGGAGGCAGATTCGCTTGTGGTTTTCAAAAGAGATAGAACATAGAACATAGAACATTACAGCGCAGTACAGGCCCTTCGGCCCTCGATGTTGCGCCGACCAGTGGTACCAATCTAAAGCCTCTCTAATCTACACTATTCCAATATCATCCATATGTTTATCCAATAACCATTTGAATGCTCTTAATGTTGACGAGTCCACTACTGCTGCAGGCAGGGCATTCCACGCCCTTACTACTCTGAGTAAAGAACCTACCTCTAACATCTGTCCTATATCTCTCACCCCTCAATTTAAAGCTATGTCCCCTCGTGCTAGCCAACACCATCCGAGGAAAAAGGCTCTCACTATCCACCCTATCTAATCCTCTGATCATCTTGTATGCCTCTATTAAGATTGCATAATTATCTGAAGGGAAAATGTTTGCAAGGCTATGGGGAAAAGGTGGTGGAATGGGACCAGCCGAGTTGCCCTTCCAGAGAGTTGGCACATAACATAACGGGCTGAATGGTCTCCTTCTATGCTGTAACCATTCTATGATTTTATATAAATAAAACACATGATGAAATTGCTAGGGTGATGGCTGGTATTTTACTGCCCTGCCTGCCACGGGAATTGGAGCAGGCGAGGGACGGACAATGGGAAGATACGTTGACATTGGGCAGGATTTTACAGTTTCGGGACGAGTGTAAAATCCCGCCCGATGAATGCAATCTTCCCAGATATTGGTTCTTAATGTCTCCAGGTAGATCAACGAAAACGTAACCAATACCAAGTATTCAATAAAGTAACAAATAGTTGGTCTATAATCATGGAGTAACTTGAAGTGGATGACAGTGTTAACTTTTGTCAAGCTGTGTTTGGTGAGAGTTAAAATTGCAAATTTAAGTGCAATCGAAGATAATTAAAGAAAACATCACAAAGGGTGGAAAAATATAACTAGATCTATTTTTTTTAGCTTCATGCTGTTGACATAAATCCATGAGCTAATCAGATATGTGCTTTACCATTGAGAGAGGAATGGTGTCCAAAATTGAGTAAGTTAACTTATCTATTTTATGTATTTGGTTGTTTTATAAAATTATAGCGAAAACAGTGCAGAATATTTTTTTGTTGGTATCCTTTGCATACAATGATCCCATAACCCTATTGTTCAGATTTTTGGATGTCTTGGACACACCTCTGGTACAGGTTCAACATCTTGCAGGAGTGAGTGCTGGCAAAAGAGGGCAACGAGTTGAGTGCAACTACAGGCCTTGCGACGATTCCAGTTGCAGTCCTAGTTACCAACCTGGAGCCTTCTGACTGTTGCTGATCGAATAAAATAGCTTCCATCGTTAGTCCATAATTTCCTATACCCTTTGTTCAAGGAAAGAAAGTAAAAGTTGCAATTTTATTAATCATTCAAGATGAAAGGCCACTTTTAAGCTAACTAATCCTAGACTAAGTGGTTATGCATTTTTTTTAGTTACAAGTTGCACAAGCTTACTCTCAGGCAGAGAAGGAGAGAGAGAGAGACAGAAGGCAGTCTTGAAGAACATGTGAGGAAAGCTAAGCTTACTGAGCCATTAAGCAGTTAGCACACTGATTTAAATGTGGAATGACACCCAAATATCTGCTTAGCTTGCAGAGTGGTGCCCCTCCTGCTAGTCTCTCTCTCTCTCTCTCTAATGGAGAGAGATGCCTATGGTTCTTTGTGGACCATGCTAATTACTTACCCGTTGCTAAGTACATTGAATAAAAGCTATCAGTGTTGATAATCTAGGATGTTTGTCCATGACAGCCTGTTTTAACTGACTGACCGACCCTAAGTTTACTCAATGTTATAAAGCAGCAGAAACAATTTAATGGTTGGTAATATTTGTTTTAACAGCTAATAAACATTTTTCAATTATCAAAATCATCACACTTGTTTAACGACTAGGTAAATTTTAATCAAAATAATGCATTTCCTTCAGTTGACTTTAAATTAAATATAATCATGACAATCTTTCTTTTAGAAGAAATCCAGTTAGGCAGTGCAGATATGTCAAAATACTGCAGTGATAAAAGTACATTAGGGCCCATATAGGTTCTTCCAAACATATGAAATTGAGCATACTAAATTGACAGGCCAGCTGGTCCATCAACCCCAATCCACACCTCAGGATAGATGCAGTATTATGACTAGACACTTTCCAGCCTCCTTCTAATCCCCAAAAATCATGTAATCTCTCGGACATTGCTTTTGCTTTAACTGAGATTATGTGCCAGTGTAGCCGGTTTCAGAACGATGGACTACTGAAATTAAAGGACTCACACAGAAAAGGTACCTGAGAGTTTGATTTTCATGGTACTAAAAGAGATTTGTTCATGTACAGAGTATATCACACCTGTTTACAATAGCTAGATTCAATAGGAACATAGGAACAGGAGTAGGCTATTCAGTCTGTCAAGTCTGCTCCACCTTCTATATGATCATGGCCGATCATTCACTTCAAACCAGTTTTTGCCATACTATCCCCATATCTCACAGTTGCCTCACAGCGCCAGGGACCCGGGTTCGATTCCTGGCTTGGGTCACTGTCTGTGCGGGGTTTGCATGTCCTCCCCGTGAGTGTGTGGGTTTCCTCCAGGTACTCTGGTTTCCTCTCACAGTACAAAGATGAGTGGGTTAGATGCATTGCCCATGCTAAATTGCTTCTTTGTGTCCTGGGATGCGTAGGTTAGAGGACTTAGTGGGGTAAATATATGGGATTACAGGGCTGGGGCCTCGGTAGGATTGTTGTCAGTGCAGACTTGATGGGCTGAATGGCTTCTTTCTGCACTAGAGGGATTCTATGACTCTATGATCTCTTCGTGCCATTAGTATTTAGAAATCTATCAAACTCGGTTTTAAATATATTCAAAGACTGAACTTCCACCGCCCTCTGAGATAGAGAAATCCAAGGATTGACAACCACCTGAGTGAAAAAAATCTTCTCATCTTGGTCCTAAGTGGCTTCCCCCTTATTCTGAAATTGTGCCACCTGGTTCTAGACTCCCCATCCAGGGGAAACATCTTACCTGCATCTACCCTGTCTATGCCTTTAAGTATTTTGTAGGTTTAAATGAGATCATCTCTCATTCTTCGAATTTCTAGAGGATACAGGCCCAATTTCCACAATCTCACTTCAGAGGATAGTCCTGCTCTCCTGGGAACAAGTCTGGTGAACGTTAATTGCATTCCTATGACAATAGCATCCTTCCAAAGCTAAGGGGAACAAAACTGCACACAATGTCCCAGGTGCAGTGTAACCAAGGTTCTATCCAATTGAAGCAATTCTTCACGACTCCTATAGTCAGATTCTCTTGTGATAAAGACTAACATACCATTAGTTTACCTTATTGCTTGCTGCACCTGCATGTTAGCCCTCAGTGATTTGATGACGAGAGCATCCAGGTCCCTTTGTACATCTACATTTTCTAATCTCTCACCACTTGAGAAATACTCTGTACTTTTTCACACAGAGGGTGGTGTGTATATAGAATGTGCTGCCAGAAAAGTTGGTAGAGGCGGGTACAATTGCAACATTTAAAATACATTTGGACAGTTACGCGGATAGGAAAGATTTAGAGGGATATGGGCAAACACAGGCAAATGGGACTAGTTCAGTTTGGAAAACCTGTTCAGCATGGACCAGTTGGGCCAAAGGGCCTGTTTACGTGCTGCATATCTCTATGGCTATCTATGACTCTATGACATCTGTTCCTCCGACCAAAATTGATAACCTCACATTTTTCCACATTATATTCAATCTTCCATGTTATTTCCCACTCACAAAGTCTCTCCAAATCCTCTTGAAGCCACTTTGTATCTTCTTCACAACACAAATTCCTTTGTGTCATAACTTGGAAATATTACATTTGGACCCCATATTCAAATCACTGATATATATTTTGTGACCAGCTGGGTCTCAAGTACTGATCCTTACAGTACCCTTTTAGTCACAGCCTGCCAACATGAAAATGACCTGTTTTCTGCCTGTAGGCCAATCCTTAATCCATGACAGTAATCCTTCTATCCCATGTACTTTAATTTTGCTAACAAGCCTCCTGTGGGGGACTTTATCAAAAGCCTTCTGAAAATCCACTCCTGTTTGGTGACCTATGAACAACTAATATTTGCTGCACCTTGCTGTTTCTTATCTCCATCCAAACAGATTCCATATTTTATTCTTCCAATCTGTGATCTTCACTTACTATTGTACTGATCCCATCCCATATTATAACCTTCTGTTCCTTTTTGCCTGTCCTTTTCTTAATGTCAAAACTCCTTGAATATTCAATTCACAGGCTTGGTCACCTTCTAGCAATATTTCCATAATGGCAATTAGATCATGCACATTTATCACTATTTGTGCCACCTTGTTGCAAATGCTGCGCACATTTAAGTAGAGTGCCCGTAAAACCATAAGACCATAAGAAATAGGGACGGGAGTAGTCTGTTCGGCCCCTCGAGCCTGCTCTGCCATTCAGTAGGATCATGGCTGATCCAACATTCCTCACAGCCACCTTCCTGCCCTTTCCCCATAACCCTGGATACCCTTACTGATCAAAGATCTCTCTATCGCAGCCTTAAATATCCACAACAACTCTGCCTCCCACAGCTCTATTTGGCAAGGAGTTCCAAAGATTCAAAACCCTCTGAGAGAAGGAATACTTCCTCATCCCAGGATTAAATTGACACCCCTTTATTCTGAGACTAATTTCTTTGCTTCTAGACTCTTCCATAAAGGGAAAAATCCTCTCAGAATCTCAAGCCCCTTAAGAATCCAATAAGTTTCAATGAGATCATCTCTCATTCTTCTAAATTCCAATGAAAAGTGTCCCAACCTGTTTAACCTTTCCTCAAAAGAAAATCCCTCCATTCTGGGGATCCATCTCATTGAACCTTCTCTGAACTGCCTCCAATGAAATAAAATCTTTCCTGAAATAAGGAGACCAAAACTGCTCACAGTATTCCAGATGTGACCTCTTGTACAGTTGCCGCAAGACTTCCCTACTTTTAAACTCCAACCCCCTTGAATTATAAGCCGATATTCCATTCACCTTCCTGATTAGTTGCTGCACCTGTGCGCTAGCTTTCTGTGTTTTGTACACAAGTATTCCCAAGTCCCTGTATGTTACAGCTTTCTCTATTTAAATAATATTCCAACTCCAAAACCCAGGCTTCCAGGAGTGGCAGCTAGAGACACCACCTGCACATATGCTGGCCCCGGACATTGGAAATATCCCTGGCTTCCCACATGGAGCATGAGGAACGCACCGCAACTTTGAGCCCCCCTGCCATGGCTTACCCCTTTAAATTAAACCTTTTAAATCAATGACTCATTGTCTTTTTAACATTATTCCGCATTCTAAACTTACTTGTTGGTCACCTTTGTTTCACCTGCCTTGTAATTTCACCTGTTACTTTTCTGCTTCCCATCACCAGCTTTATTTCCTTCCAACTTGAGCTACTTTTCAAGTTTCCATCCCCTGACAAGCGAGTGTAAGCCCTCCCAGCAGTAAATCTCCCTGTGAGGATATTAGACCTGGTATAATACTTGATATTATTCAGTTTGTACTTTCATTATTAACTATTAATGTTATTAATGATATATCCTTGACCATCTGCTTTTTTAATTTATTAAAACAGATTAAGCACACCAGAACATAAATTCAGTACTATTCCTGTTTCATGAGTGTAAAATGAGCACAGTGAAGACCAATTCAAGCAGTGCAGAGGCCAGCACATAAGCCACAATATCAAAATAAAGTTCCTGAGCCCATTTCCCATCCTGCGTTCCAAAGTAAGGGTGGATTAGTTGGTGTTTGTACGGCACTCGCTCCAATTAATATTTCCAGGTCTTGAACAGGTGAATTAAAGAAACCACCTACTTAACAAAAATAGCCCCAAAATTTGTAACATTTCAATTTTAATGGAACTGTATGAATTAGGAGAGGTCCTCGTGGCTTCCCATGCCAAATATAGGCCACTGCTGCATCCACCCCACACTCATCCTCCTCCTTATTACCTCTTTCCCCTGTCTGGACTTAACTGTGGACTTCAGCACCTGCCCAAGTACACAGTATTTACCATTATAGTAACGGGCCACTTAGTCCAACACATCTATGCTGGTGTTTATGATTCACATTTCACTTCTTCCCCTAGCAGCATATCCTTCCATTTATTTCATTCTTGTGCGCTTTGTAAAAGTTGCTGAAACCCTTACCAGCGAGCTGCCTCAGGATGCCCGACTGGCACACATAGCTCATTGGGATGAAGGTAGTAAGGACAAATTTGGCGCAGTTTTCCAGCCTCTTTGTTCTGGAATCCATCACTGTCTAACACGGGAATCATGCCCGGTTTAGGACACTGTTCAGTTTCTATGCCAATGGCAAAGTAAGGAGAGTGATTGATTGAAGAATAAGAGTGTGATCCTCATTCACCATGTACAGCGTAACCCTTCACTGTTGCTGCAACTTTATATACTTTATAAATTTTGATCATTTACCAAATGAAAGCTAGTGTAGTTTTGAGTATTTTGTACAGTCTCGGTTCTCATTAATATCTTCCTTTGCTGAGAAGAGATTGTGCAATTGTGCAAATAAATAACACACATATTTCTAGAAGCCACTTAATTGTGTTTCAAAGTTTACTACTTCTTGTAAAATAAACATCTTTGCGTTTCTAGTTTACAGCATGCTGGCAGACTGTGACTAATTCTGAGAAAATGCAAGTTGCTTCTAGCCTAAGGGTGCCCTGCTGAGTTACACATGTTGAGTGCTTAGGGCTTAAATAATGTCCTTGTGTTGTGTCGAGCTAAGCACTTTTATATTAAGTGAGACCTAGGCAAGTCCAGTTGCAAACCAAAAGTAAAGATGTCAGGGCTTTGCTCAGGCTGGCTGCCAGGAAGCATCACTTTTAGTACGAAACCAAGCCATGGGAACCTCTGCAGTATCCACACAATATCAAAGCATTATCAACATGCTTTGAGTTATAATGATGCAACAACCAGCAAAGATCTTTGTTGACAAGAAAGGAAAGGAGTATTGCTATAAATTTTTGAACAGCAAGATCAATAATTGCATTGATGTCGAATTGTATGGGGACTTTGAGCCTCGTTTTCTGACACAGTGTCATTTGCTTTAAGCTGGTTTTTGGGATAGGCAGGAGTGCAAAATGGGGCAAGGATGCACAATACTGAATCTTGGCATACAGCAAGTCTAATAGTGATTTTTATCTGGATGTGAAGGGTGGTAAAAGGATGTCCCGACCCCAATATGGGCAGACATAGTAAAATTCAATGTCTTATTGGGATCAAGCATTGGATTTAAAGTAAAGTAAAGTTTATTTATTAGTGTCATAAGTAAGGCTTACATTAATACTGCAATGAAGTTACTGTGAAACTCCCCGAGTCGCCACACTCCTGCGCCTGTTCGGGTCAATGCACCTGACCAGGATTTCTTGATGTTTATGAGAATTCCCGTGTTCAAGTTAAGTCCAAGGTTGCTAGGCACCAACTGGTGGAAATTAGCTTAAAAAACAACTAATGTCAAACTTTAAGCTGCTTTGAGTTTGTTGTTTCCCTACTGATCGTAGAATATTTCCTCTCTGACAAATGATGCTCCAATGTCCACCTCTCTGCTGTCTGTGTTTTTCTCCAGATCTGCTGTTATGCTTACCTCACAAGAACAATCTGCCATTTGGGGAAAGATAGTTCCAAATTTCCACGACCTTTTCCACCAGAAGGAATAGTTTCTGTATGTCTATCCCATTGAATCTCTTCATCACTTTAAACAATTTGGTAAGATCACTCAACAATCTTTGAAACAAGGGAAGCCAAGTTTATAAGCCAAACTTGGTTTCATTACCAAATTTTATTACAAGCAGTTGTCTTGTAAAGCCCTCCGAAGATGTGCCAAAGACTTCTGTGATAACCTGAAACTGGAATACCTTGTTCATCCTTCAAGGCGAAGGTGACCATCTTCATCATCTGGGTTGGGTTCCAATGGCTACAAAACGACTGAGTCACAGAGTCATGGAGGTTTATATCATGGAAACAGGCCCTTTGGCCCAACTTATCCATGCCGCCCTTTTTTAACCAATAAGCTAGTCCCAGTTGCCCATGTCTGGCCCATATCCCTCTCTACCCATCTTACCCATGTAACTGTCTAAATGCTTTTTAAAAGATAAAATTGTACCCGCCTCTACTACTACCTCTGGCAGCTTGTTCCAGACACTCACCATCCTCTGTGTGAAAAAATTGCTCCTCTGAACACTTTTGCATTTCTCCCTTCTCACCTTAAACTATGCCCTCTACTTTTAGACTCCCCTACCTTTGGGAAAAGATGTTGGCTATCTAGCTGATCTATGCCCCTCATTATTTTATAGACCTCTATAAGATCGCCCCTAAGCGTCCGACACTCCAGGGGAAAAAATCCTAGTCTATCCAGCCTCTGCTCAGACTGATCTGCAGCCTGAAGGTTCTTTGAAAGTAGGACAGCTAGATGCTGCAGCTGACTGAGTTTTGAATGGCTATCTGCTTCAGGATTTTCTGTCTCATTTTCTCTCTGCCTCTGGTAGGCGCTTTCTTTCAAAGGAGGCCACATTGTTTTTTATTTGGCTCTGCCAAAGCCATCTAAGAAATGTGCTATCTGGCCTGGCCTACGTGTCACTGTAGATCCACAGCATTGTGGATTTACAACAGTGGTTTAATGGTCATCATTAGACTTTTTGTTCCAGATTTTTAAAATTGAATTCAATTTCATCATCTGCAGTAGTGGGGTGAGGACTCAGGTCCCCAGAACATTAATCTGGGTCGTTGGATTACTAATCTAGCAACAACGGCGCAATGCCACCACCTCCCCTTATTATTGATTGGGAATGGATTAGAAGACTCACCATCATCCAGGATGCATGCAAACATGCCTTCATGGAACTGCTGGTCATTGTGATGAATTTCCCAGGACAACTGAATTTCTCCATTATTTTCCAAATGCTCTCATGGCTGACTTTGTCAATGGCCTTGGCCAGGTCAACAGACATGGTGTCGAGGTCCATGTTCTGTTCCTGGCATTCTGGTGAAATGATGCGACAACAATAATCTCTCCCTCAGTGTCAACAAAATGAAGGAGATAGTCATCAACTTCAGGAAGCATAGTGGAGGACATGCCCCTGTCTACATCAATGAGGATGAAGTAGAAATGGTCAAGAGCTTTAAGTTTTGAGGTGTCCAGATCACTAACAACCTTTCCTGTTCCCTCCATGCTGATACTATAATTAAGAAAACCCACCAATGCCTGAACTTTCTCAGAAGGCGAGGAAATTTGGTATGTCCACTACGACTCTTACCAACTTTTACAGATGCACCATAGGAAGCATTCTTTCTGGTTGTATCACAGCTTGGTGTGGCTCCTGCTCTGCCCAAGACCGCAAGAAACTACAAAGGGTCATGAATGAAGCTCAGTCCATCACTCAAACCAGCCTCCCACCCACTGACACTGATTACACCTCCCACTGCCTCACAAAAGCAGCCAGCATAATTAAGGACCACATGCACCCCGGACATACTCTCTTCCACCTTCTTCCATCGGGAAAAAGATACAAAAGTCAAACAACCGACTCAAGAACAGCTCCTTCCCTGCTGCTGTCAGACTTTTGAATGGACATATCTCACATTAAGTTGACCTTTCTCTACACCGTACCTATGACTGTAACACATTCTGCTTTGTCTCCTTTCCTTCTCTATGAATGGTATGCTTTGTCTGTATAGCATGCAAGAAACAATACTTTTCACTGTATACTAATACATGTGACAAATAAATCAAATCAAAATCAAATCCTCCTGGAGGACATCACATTGGTGTTTCCTCGACCTTTTCTGAAACCGGGCTGACTCTCTGGGAGCAGATCCTGGTTGAGATGTTGTATTGTTTTTCTGAATTATTTGACTTTTCAAACTAGCAACCACCATATTTGTTCCTTGGGGCTTCAGAAAAAGTTTTGTTCCCTGATAGACCCAGGAACGGAAAGAGTTCCATGAAGAATGCAGGAAAGTAAAGATGTGGCAACAGCACTCCTCAAGTACTATAATGAAGTACTCCTCATAAGATAACGGGAAACAGTTGAGAAGGTCGACTTTATACACTCAAGCCGAAAGACATGGAAATTCCTATGCTGCCTGATTCAGCATCGTTCAAATCAACCACAACCATACAAGCAACTTTGAATCAATGGTGATGTTGCTGTCCAATACCTTCTAATAGACTCAAAGATACCAGCCAGCAGGGAAGAAAAGCATGGGATAATACAGCCCTGATGCAGTCACTAACACTGCCCCAGAGCAGACAGACTTCTCAAGCCCTTACACACAGAGGATGTGGATAGCACCCTGGTGGCAACCAAGTCAGGCAAAGCAGCAGGACTCGATAGGACTTAGCCAACATTCCTGAAGATCAGTGGATCAACTTCCACAGCGCAGACACCATTCCAATCACCTGGCACCGATTCAAGGTAGTGGCCATTGCCAAGCCAGGAAAACCACTCACCGAACCACATAGCCACTGCCCCTTCACTCTGTCCTCAATAACATATAAGATCTTGGAATGCCACCTGCTAGATAGACTGAATCCCACCTTGGAAGTAGCGATGACCCCCAACAAATCGCTTTTGGCACAGGCTTCAACAGCATAAGGTAGATCCTGACACTGCCCTCGCATACTGAGGCCAGTTACAGGACAGATCGGAAGGCAGGAACCTCCCTTTCTAACTTATCCAATGTCAATGACATTGGGGCCCACAGGCATACCGCTAAAGCTCTCCAAAATCATTGCGGTGTGAAAATTGTACAGCTGATCAACTCCACGATCAGTAACCAGCAGTTCATGTACACTTTGGAGATCAATTTAGCTGCCCACTCACCACCAGCAGCAAACTCCCGCCAAGATCAATCCGCACATACATTGGGTCAGAATTAAAATAACGGTTAGCCAAATTATGGAAACAGTGTGGCAAGATGATGTTCCAGATTGAGTCAATGCCCCCCTGCCCCATACAGTTACAACCAGTGAGTGTGATTGTGATAAAACCAAGAGGATTTTCCGTTCCCGGTGAAGTCAATGGATTTTCCAATGGTTCACCGCATTTTCCAGCCCCAACCACTCGGTGATAGAGCCATAAAATTCAGCCCTTAATCTCTGCTTTATAGAGATTAAAATTGGAAGCTGACAATATATGAATTGAGAAGGTGAGTCCCTTCATCATGCAGCACTTTTTACAACTACATCCCGCTGCCAGGTTTTCAAATCGACTAACTAGAATTTTTTATGTCATTGGCCAGTCATTGCTTGAGCTCAGTAGGAAATTATTGGTATTATTGGATGAATATTTATGTTAATCGCACATACCTAATGGATCATTTTTGTCATACATATTTGCTGGCAAGGCCAGCATTTATTGCCTATACCTAATTGTCTTTCAAAAGGTGGTGGTAAGCCGCCTCTTTGAACTGCTTCAGTCCCTATGGTGAAGGTCCAGCCATAGTGCTTTCTGTCTTGGTTTGATATGGCTGAGCAACTTGCTAGGCCATTTCATGGGACAATTAAGCCCAACCACTGTGTTGTGGGTCCAGAGACATGTATACGCAAGGATAGCAGATTTTCTCCCACCGAAGGACATTATGAACTAATAATTCACTGGTTTCCTGACCATTGTTAGCATTTTATTCCAGACCTATTGATTGAATTTCAGTTCACACATCTGTCAGGGTGGGATTTGTTTTTTCTTTGTTCTTTTATGGCATGTGGGCATCGGAGGCAAGGCCAGCATTTATTGCCCATCCCTAATTGCCCTAGAACTGAGTGGCTTGTCTGCTGGGCCATTTCAGAGGGCATTTTAGATCAGACCAAGTAAGGATGGCGGATTTCTTTCTCTTAAGGACATTAGCAAACCAGATGCGTTTTTACGACCATCAACAATGGCTTCATGGTCATCACTATACACTTAATTCCAGATTTTCTTTAATACCAAATTCAAATTTCACCATCTACCATGGTGGGATTCGAACCCAGTACCAAGAACAAAGAAAATTACAGAGAGATAAACACAAAATACTGCGGATGCTGGAATCTGAAACAAAAACAGAAAAATGCTGGAAAATCTCAGCAGGTCTAACAGCATCTGACAACTACAAAGAGTCGTGAATGTAGCCCAATCCATCACACAAACCAGCCTCCCATCCATTGACTCTATCTACACTTCCCGCTGCCTCGGCAAAGCAGCCAGCATAATTAAGGACCCCACCCACCCCGGACATTCTCTCTTCCACCTTCTTGCTTCGGGAAAAAGATACAAAAGTCTGAGGTCACGTACCAACTGACTCAAGAACAGCTTCTTCCCTGCTGCAGTCAGTCTTTTGAATGGACTTACCTTGCATTAAGTTGATCTTTCAATACACCCTAGCTATGACTGTAACACTACATTCTGCACTCTCTCCTTTCCTTCTCTATGAATGGTATGTTTTGTCTGTATAGCACGCAAGAAACATTACGTCTCACTGTATGCTAATACATGTGACAATAATAAATCAAATCAAATCAAATCATCTGACGAAGGGTCACCTAGACTTGAAACATGAGCTCTACTCTCTCTCCATGGATGCTGTCAGACCTGCTGAGATTTTCTAGCAGTTTTCTGTTTTGTATTGGAAAGGGAAGTACACAGGAGCAGGCCCTTCAGCCCTCCAAGCCCACGCCGCTCATGATGCCCTAACTAAACTGAAAACATCTTGTGGTACTGGGTAGCCTAAGTCCCCTGAGTATTACCGTGGGTCTCCAGTCACAATACCACTAATGCCACCACCTCTTCTCATGATTCCAAAGCATTAGCCCAAGCCTCTGCTTATTCGTCCAGTAACATTGCCACTATGCTGCCATCCCCTAGGATTCTGGATAACTACCCATTGTATACATGGAGGCTGAAGCATTGATAAAGGCTGATAACAAAGATTCAATTTTTAGTAATGTACGAGCCAAGGTCGCAGGAAAGTAACAGTTGTGAACTGTCTGTAGCCCCATCATTTCTGAAGGAGCTTTGTACGTTTGTTACTCTATTTTTTTTCCTGCCTAGTCAGATCCCGTTTTAAGAAAGATTTATTTCTTTATTCCATCAATAACATTTTCATAATCTGATGTCAATATTGTGAAAATCAGTAACTGTGTTAATACTGCCCAATTAGCAGAATTCCAACATAGTAATTCAGAAAATGGAGGATGCATATCAGGTTCCTCTTGGATACAATGCTTATCTAACAACTGACAAAGTTGCAAGTGAGTTGTGATGTCTCCGGTATTTTCTTTTTGTTTATAAACAGAAAGAACTGAAAATTATAGTTTTTACACTGTTACAGAAACTGATTAAGTCATGAATGTCATACATGCTAACTGTGGCTGATTGTGATGAAGGATGCGGTCATGTTATATGCATTAGTTCTCCTGGATGGTTGAGCATGTTTTAAGTAAGTTTAAGTTTATTTATTACTGTCACAAGTCGTGATCATAGATCATAGAATCCTACAGTGCAGAAGGAGGTAATTCGGCCCATTGAGTCTGCACCGATCACAATCCCACCCAGGCCCTATCCCCACAACCACATGCATTTACCCTAGCTAGTCCCCCTGACACCAAGGGGCAAATTAGCATAGCCAATCCACCTAACCCGCATATCTTTGGACTGTGAGAGCAAACTGGAGCACCCGGAGGAAACCCATGCAGACACAGGAAGAACGTGCAAACTCCACACAGACAGTGACCCAAGCCGGGAATCGAACCTGGGTCCCTGGCACTGTGCCAACGGCCGCCCTGGTAGGCTTACATTAACATTGCAAAGAAGTTACTACTTATGGGGCAATGGGTAACAATACGTAGCATCCTTGTTTCTGAGTCTGAATCTGCAGGTTCTTCAGGACTTGTTAACCAAGGAAGGTGCATTGATAACATGACTAAACAGGTTGAGTATCTATCAGCAAATCCTTCCGACACACACACAAATGGCAGGTGGTAGGAGCGGGAGATCGGTGGAGACAGGGTTATTGATTATTCAAGGCTGAATTAGATAGATTTTTGATTGTCAACAGTTATGGAAGACAGACAGGAAAGTAGGGTTGAAACAACTATCAGACCAGCCTGATCTTATTGAATGGTGAAGCAGACTCAAAGGGCTGAATAGCCTACTCCTGCTCCTAAGTGTTATGTTCCTATGTAGATTCCTGGTCAGCCAGGTGATGGAAAGAAAAGTGGAGCCTCTATCATTACTCTCAATAGCTCCGGACTACAACATGCGTGTAAGAATATGTGTTGCCATAACAACTCAGATTCCTTGGTGAGCAGGTTGTCTCATTTGGCTGGATGGCTGTTGCGGATCAGATTGGTGCCAGCAGCACAGGGTTTGATCCCCGTCCAGCTGTGGGTGGTTTCCTTTCCCTACCCATGGTGGAAATTGTGGTGCCATCAGTCAGACCTGACTTAGGCAAAGAACTGAAGGATAATTATGTTGGGGTTTTTGCAGCATAATCATCATTACTTGTTGAATGATAAAACTATTCCTGATTATTTAATTCTCTGTAAAAGCACTCAGAATCAAACTGCAAAAATAGAATCTGATTCTTTCATAAACATGCATTTTTTTGGAATTAAAGTCATCATGGAGTCCCTAAAGTACAGAAAGAGGCCATTCAGCCCATCAAGCTTGCATTGACAACAATCCCACCCAGACCATACTAATCTCCCTGACACTAAGGGGCAATTTAGCATGGCCAATCAACCTAACCTGCACATCTTTGGAGTGTGGGAGGAAACCAGAGCACCCGGACAAAACCCACACAGGTACAGGGAGAACATGAAAACTCCACACAGATCGTCACCTGAGGCTGGATTTGAACCCGGGTCCCTGGCGCTGTAAAGCAGCAGTGCTAACCACTGTGCCACTGTGCCTCCAGTATGCCACCATGCCGTCAGATGCTGTTCAATATTTTTGTGGTGAATTTTGGCAACAATTGTATGAGGACCTGCTGCAGGGGCCACACACGCATTGGAAATTTGGGAAACTCAAAATGATCACTTTTGATTTGAACTTTTGCATTTATACCCGGTTTATATGAAGGGAAAGGTGTGTTTCTCCGAGCATATATAGTAAACAAATTCAGCGTGTTTTCTTTATTGTGCTGAACTGGTCCTTGCTAACGTGTACAGCTACCCACGCAATTTGATTTAGAGACACATATTTGCTTTCTCCATCGCTGTATTGGCAATTTTTCAAATGTTGTTGATTCTCTCAGCCTAAATTAAAATTCAAAATACCTTGGTGGCGAGTTTCCAAACTCTGTCAGTTGTATATTGCGTAAAGTGCTTAATGGGTAAATTTCCAGCATTATCAGTGGATCTGCACCAACAAAAATAGTGCATTTTTGTTATCTCCTGTTTATCAAATGTTTGATTTCCATTCGGCCATTCAGTGATGGGGAATTGGCACCACTGATTGGAAAATCTCTGGTATTCAATATTTATTGTCACTTTCTGGTGTTTTGTTCAGTTATTCCACTCATACAGAAATTAATCATTGAAATGAGCAATATTGAATTAATTCTAGGCTGCGGGGAGAGTGATCGCTGTTTGTTGTTTTTCATGCAGAGTGTCTGGCTTATTGTTCATTCTCTAGATTTATCTTCTTTTGTACCTCACCCCTTGTTCTTCTCATGTCCTGTTGTTTAGAGCAGTGGTTCCCAAACTTTTTTCACTGGGCCGCACTTTCAGAATAAAAATTTGCTCGCGCCACACCGAATTTTTTATTGATAAATACATTTTTTTTTAAAACAACTCCTAGCAGTGCTTGATTCATAACATAGAACACAACTACTTTATAATATGATCATGGGACATCCAGAAAATATAAAACAATGCTTGTTTAAACCATGTTTAAATGTTTCTTTGATTGTCCTTGAATCTTCCCGCCACACTTGCCATCCTCTCTCGCCGCACCAGTGTGGCGCGCCGCACCCTTTGGGAACCACTGATTTAGAACATAGAATATTACAACGCAGTACAGGCCCTTCGGCCCTCGATGTTGCGCCGATCAGTGAAACCAATCTAAAGCCCATCTAACCTACACTATTCCAATATCATCCATATGTTTATCCAATGACCATTTAAATGCCCTTAATGTTGGCGAGTCCACTACTGCTGCAGGCAGGGCATTCCACGCCCTTACTACTCTCTGAGTGAAGAACCTACCTCTGATATCTGTCCTACATCTATCACCCCTCAATTTAAAGCTATGTCCCCTCGTGCTAGCTATCACCATCCGAGGAAAAAGGCTCTCACTATCCACCCTATCTAATCCTCTGATCATCTTGTATGCCTCTATTAAGTAACCTCTTAACCTTCTTCTCTCTAACGAAAACAATCTCAAGTCCCTCAGCCTTTCATCATAAGACCTTCCCACCATACCAGGCAACATCCGAGTAAATCTCCTCTGCACCCTTTCCAATGCTTCCATATCCTTCCTATAATGCAGCGACCAGAACTGTATGCAATACTCCAAGTGCGGCCGCACCAGAGTTTTGTACAGCTGCAACATGACCTCCTGGCTCCGAAACTCAACCCCTCTACCAATAAAAGCTAACACACCGTACGCCTTTTTAACAACCCTATCAACCTGGGTGCCAACTTTCAGGGACCTATGCACATGGACACCGAGATCTCTGTTCATCCACACTACGAAGTATCTTACCATTAGCCCAGTACTCTGTAATCCTGTTACTCCTTCCAAAGTGAATCACCTCACACTTTTCTGCATTGAACTCCATTTTCCACCTCTCAGCCCAGCTCTGCAGCTTATCTATGTCCCGCTGTAACCTGCAACAACCTTCCACACTGTCCACAGCTCCACCGACTTTCGTGTCATCCGCAAATTTACTAACCCATCCTTCTACGCCCTCATCCAGGTCATTTATAAAAATGACAAACAGCAGTGGCCCCAAAACAGATCCTTGTGGTACACCACTAGTAACTGAACTCCAGGATGAACATTTCCCATCAACCACCACCCTCTGTCTTCTTACAGCTAGCCAATTCCTGATCCAAACTGCTAAATCACCCTCAATCCCATGCGTCCGTATTTTCTGCAATAGCTTACCGTGGGGAACCTTATCAAACGCTTTACTGAAATCCATATACACCACATCAACTGCTTTACCCTCATCCACCTCTTTAGTCACCTTCTCAAAGAACTCAATAAGGTTGTGAGGCATGACCTACCCTTCATAAAACCGTGTTGACTATCCCTAATCAAATTATTCCTTTCTAGATGATTATAAATCCTATCTCTTATAATCCTTTCCAAAACTTTGCCCACAACAGAAGTAAGGCTCACTGGTCTATAATTACCAGGTTCGTCTCTATTCCCCTTCTTGAACAAGGGGACAACATTTGCTTTCCTCCAGTCTTCTGGCACTATTCCTGTAGACAATGATGACATAAAGATCAAAGCCAAAGGCTCTGCAATCTCCTCCCTAGCCTCCCAGAGAATCCTAGGATAAATCCCATCTGGCCCAGGGGACTTATCTATTTTCACACTTTCCAGAATTGCTAACACCTCCTCCTTATTAACCTTAATCCCGTCTAGTCCAATAGCCTGTATCTCAGTATTCTCCTCGACAACATTGTCTTTTTCCTGCGTGAATACTAACAAAAAATATTCATTTAGCGCCTCTCCTATCTCTTCAGACTCCACGCACAACTTCCCACTACTGTCCTTGACTGGCCCTAATCTTACCCTAGTCATTCCTTTATTCCTGACATACCTATAGAAAGCTTGAGGGTTTTCCTTGTTCCTATCTGCCAAAGACTTCTCATGTCCCCTCCTGGCTCTTCTTAGCTCTCTCTTTAGGTCCTTCCTGGCTAACTTGTAACTCTCAAGCGCCCTAACTGAGCCTTCACGTCTCATCTTTACAGAAGTCTCCTTCTTCCTCTTCACAAGAGATTCAACTTCTTTAGTAAACCATGGTTCCCTCGCTCGACCACTTCCTCCCTGCCTGACAGGTACATAATTATCAAGGACACGCAGTAGCTGTTTCTTGAACAAGCTCCACATTTCAATTGTACCCATCCCCTGCAGTTTCCTTCCCCAACCTATGCATCCTAAATCTCGCCTAATCGCATCATAATTTCCTTTCCTCCAGCTATAACTCTTGCCCTTCGGTATATACCTATCCTCTTCCATCGCTAAAGTAAACGTAACCGAATTGTGGTCACTATCACCAAAGTGCTCACCTACCTCCAAATCTAACACCTGGTCTGGTTCATTACCCAGTCCCAAAATTTAATTTTGTCGCATTGCTCAGTGATTTAAAAATGCATCATTGTAGATGTTGTAGACACTTGTATTATCTTAAATGCTGGCCAAAGTTTGTGGGTTCATGTTCAGAAACTGCTCCTCTAATTTCTCACGATGGGACTTTGTGGGCCATGATATACTACCGTTAATACTGACCAGCAGCAAAGATGCGACTGTTTTGGGTCAACCATTCGAGATGTCCAAAGATGTGTGGGTTAGGTTGATTGACCATGCTAAATTGACCCGAGTGTCAGGGGGATTGGCAGGGTAAATGAGGGTTACAGGAATAGGGCCTGGGTGAGATTGTAGTCAGTATAGACTCGATGGGCCAAATGGCCTCCTTCTGTGCTGTAGGAATTCTATGATTCTAATGTCTCCTCTGTAGTGTTTAAAATGTCAAGTCCAATGTCTGCTAACATTTAATGAAATTTGTGCTTTGATCAGCGTTCTGAATTCCATGAACCCTTTCTCCATTTACCCTCTCATGGCCCACCCACACTTCCCCATCAGCCAAGAACTGGAACACTTGGCTGCACATCAGTGAGGCACTGAATGGCCAAGGCGAGATTTTTATTAAATCTCACTCAGGTTCCAGTCTGAATGTGGAGGTCATTGGTCAAGACCAGCATGCACCTGGTAGACTGTAGCATTTGATACTTTGTGTAGGCGGCCACTCTTTCTATCGACAGCTCGGCATTAGTGCAAAGGCCTAAAACGTCGCAGTGTTCATGTCAGAGATGGGCTCCCCGAACCTCTCCCCAGTCATTCTGGAACTGCTGACAGAACCTTACTCAGTTTCTGCTCCTGCTCCAGAATGTTCCTTGATAGCGATGCGTCCAGCTGACAGAGTTTGGAGGATCCTGCATTCTCTGTTCAGGACTCTTCACTGGTGATCCTGTCCCCGTCACTTGTGATTGTTTTTAACAACATGTTCCCTCCAGCCACCTGGGTTAGAGGCCTCACTGAGGTTTGTAGCTTAGCTACTGAAGGGTAAATGTAAGTCCCGTGATGGTGCATCCACAGAGTGAATGACCACCTCTGAGGAGTCTTTCACCTCCTCTGGCAGCACTTCTCGAGGGACAACTGAAAAACCTCCAGGAGATGAATTAGAATTGACAAGATGAGAAGATTTTACATTATTATTGCGCAGATCAACATATTTCAGTAGCAGTTGACATCAAGTCAGCATGAGCGAGTGTTATGAGCCATGTGGCTGGATAATTCCGTCATCATGTAGCTGGGAAATCCCTTTCTCCCCATCATCAATAGCCAGGAATGCAGAGAGTTGGCTCACCTCCAGGGGGTCCTCCTTTGCAAATGTCAAGGTGGAGATGACTGGAGGGCTACCTCTGATTTTCTGCCTCTCCCTGGTGTTTCCGTGCTCTCTTCCCCTACAATGAGAGGAAGGAGAGACCCAAGAACATGATGGGTGGAAACTTTTGAGAGGACATTTGTGGAGAGTCCATTCCAACAATTGGCGGGATCTCCAGTCCCACTCGTGGCAGACATCAATTGACTTTTGGCCACTCTCCAAATTTTCCTGTCCCCCACCTGTGGTGATGCCTGTCACTGTTGGGGCTGGAAAATCCCACGCACTTCAGGGGATAGGTGTGAGATCATCGCAAAAATGAGATCAAGTGCCAGAGGTGGCTAGTTAGGACCTAAGCGCATGCCTCAGATAAGAAGGATGGGGGTGCTTGCAAGATGTGCAAGGTGTGCTGGTATGAAAGGTAATGCACCACAGAAGACTGGGGAAAATAGAGTGACAGGGTTTGGGACTTGAATGTGTCATACCATTTACCTTTCCTGTACTGATCAGGTCATTGGGCTTCTTGCAGCACTGTATTCAGAAGCACAACATCTCATTCCTGCAGCTGACCTCCAGCTATTCCTCATTTTTTTCTGAGGCTTCCTTCTTTCTCCCATTTGCAGTGAACAGAATTTCCCCGCCTGCTGCATCATGTTCAGGGAAACAACTCGCTGAAACGTGATGCTTCCTTGTCACGTTGAGTCTCCATTTGGCATGAACGCTATGACTCTCACCAACTTTTACAGATGCACCATAGAAAGCATTCTTTCTGGTTGTATCACAGCTTGGTATGACTCCTGCTCTGCCCAAGACCGCAAGAAACTACAAAAGGTCGTGAATGTAAGCTAATCCATCACGCAAACCAGCCTCCCATCCACTGACACTGTCTACACTTCCCACTGCCTCGGAAAAGCAGCCAGCATAATTGAGGGTCCCACACACCCCGGACATTCTCTCTTCCACCATCTTCTGTCAGGAAAAAGATACAAAAGTCTGAGGTCACGTACCAACCGACTCAAGAACAGCTTCTTCCCTGCTGCTGTCAGACTTTTGAATGGACTTACCTTAAGTTGATCTTTCTCTACAGCCTAACTATGACTGTAACACTACATTCCGCACTCTCTCCTTTCCTTCTCTATAAACGGTATGTTTTTTCTGTATAGCGTGCGAGATCAATACTTTTCACTGTGTGCTAATACATGTGACAATAATAAATCAAATCAAATCAAATTTGTGCAGCTTGTGACCTTGTCATGACGGCTCTGGAGTTTGTCAGTTCTGATCCTGGGCAGGGTCCCTTTAAGTACTGAAGCTGAAACAGACTTATGCAGGTCACCACCATGTTTGTCAGCTCCAATCAGCCCAGGAAACCCGGAAGTTGGATTGAAAACCTGCTGCTGAAAATCTGGGTTCCCAACATATATTGCTGGCTGCTCCTACTACAAATGGCTCAGAAAGTTAACATTTGGATCTGAATGCTTGCTTGATTGTGGCTTGGCTCCTCCTTCAAACTTTCGAGACCGCACTCGACAGCAATGTGAGTGTGCATGATCAAACTGAGCAATGATAATGGGATGATATCAGATGATATATTGCCCATCATTAGCATCACAGTGATGCTGGACACCAGGGACACCAGAAGGATCCAGTCATCTTTAATTGCAATGGCTGGCAGGAAGTGATTTAAAACATAACTTCGTCCAATGCAATATAAATAGTCACTGAGTGATAGGCGAGGTATGGCACAGTGGTATTGTCGCTGCACTAGTAATCCAGAGAACCAGGGTAATGCTCTGGGGATCCAGGTTTGACTCCTGCCATGGCCAATGGTGAAATTTAAATTCAATAAGAGACTGAGTTAATTACTGGCAAACTCGTAGCGAGGTATGTTGAGTAATTAAGCATTTAGCTCGAAAAAGATCAATATCATTATTTGACCATCGTTTAAAATAATGTACAGAATGTGAAACTGAGGACCATCTGATCATCATAAAGTGTTTTCCTTGTGATGCATTATGATTCATCTTTAAAAATGGTTAAGTCAGGGCATGATTCCAATTTGATTTTATATTGATCGTACATATTCTCTACTTGTGTGTAAAGACAAAGTATTTTGCAAACTGCTGAGGTGCACGCTATGGTGAATTTCTCCTGAAATGCCAAGAAAGGTAATAAAAATCAACAATTTTCAATGCAGAGGATCTTATAACATTGATGAAACTTCATTCACTTTCCAATGAAAGAAGGGGAGGAAACGTGAGTGGCACGATGGTACAGTGGTTAGCACTGCTGCCTCACAGTGCCAGAGACCCGGGTTCAATTCTGGCCTTGGGTCACTGTCTGTGTGGAGTTTGCATGTTCTCCCTGTGTCTGTGTGGTTTTCGTCCGGGTGCTCCGGTTTCCTTCCACACTCCAAAGATGTGCAAGTTAGGTGGATTGTCCATGATAAAAAGCTCTTTAGTTTCCCAAGATGTGTAGGTTGTATCACACTCTGGTTGTATCACAGCTTGGTATGGCTCCTGCTCTGCCCAAGGCCGCAAGGAACTACAAAAGGTCGTCAATGTAGCCCACTCCATCACACAAACTAGCCTCCCATCCATTGACTCTGTCTACACTTCCCGCTGCCTCGGCAAAACAGCCAGCATAATTAAGGACCCCACGCACCCTGGACATTCTCTCTTCTTCCTTTGGGAAAAAGATACAAAAATCTGAGGTCACGTACCAACCGACTCAAGAACAGCTTCTTCCCTGCTGCTGTCAGACTTTTGAATGGACTTACCTTGCATTAAGTTGATCTTTCTCTCCACCCTAGCTATGACTGTAACACTACATTCTGCACTCTCTTATTTCCTTCTCTATGAACGGTATGTTTTGTCTGTGTACCGCACAAGAAACAATACTTTTCACTATATGTTAATACATGTGACAATAATAAGTCAAATCAAATCAAAGGTTCGATGGATAGGCCATGCTAAATGTGTGGGGATAGAATGGGGTCGTGGGGCTGGGGAAGATTCTCTGTCAGAGAGCTGGTGCAGACTCGATGGGTCGAATGGTCTCCTTCTGCACTGTCGGGATTCTGTTAGATGAAAAATGTTTTTCAGTGTTTCAACATAAACCACTGTCATTCCAGTTAATATTTGTGAAAGATGAACATTGCTGTGTGTGTTAGCGGGGTAGAACACTGGAATATAGGTGTCCATAAAAGACAAATGGAGCAGTATTTGGCATTTTAGGATTAAACAAAGAAGGAAAATGGAGCAGAAAATCCCCGGCCCTATTCTGCCAGCTAAGGTGCAATGAGTACCTCTGACATTTGGTCCTGATCCCTCTCCTGCTCTGGGATCAGAGGACATCACTTCATTAACATGCCAGGAGCAAACCTCCTCTGACCATGGGCATATCCAGAGTGCCTGCTGAACTAGGTTCAATTATTTCCTTTCACAAGGACAATCAGTCGATCTATTTGAGGCCCAGTTTGGTCCCACTGCCGCTGCTTCATTGGAGGGAAGAAGTAAACATACATGTCTTAATTTGGTCATTGCTACAGGACAGCCAATAGTGTACCACATTAACAATACAGAAGACATTGCTCCGATAATCCAGTCAGAACCACAGTTTACACTTGATAAGGTTCATGTCAATTGAAAGTTTTATATACTCATATTAACAAGGGTAATTGTCCGTAATTTGACTGATTCTATCAGACTTGGGGATATATTCACAATACTGGGAGGGATAGTTACTTTCAAAATATCATCAGCTATTTCCAGGATTCTTAGGGTGCGATCTTACCGGCCATTCACGCCCAGGTCCCGCTGCAGTGAGGTCAGAGAATTTGGCACCCAGCCAAATCTCCTCTCATGACAGCAGGATGGAAAAATCCTGCCAGCGGGAATGGTCATAACATTCCAGCTGTAGGAATTACTATCCAAAGACAGTCCAACAGGCCAAAACCTTCACCTGGGCTACCCTACACTAGAATCATAGAATCCCTACAGTGCAGAAGAAGGCCATTCGGCCCAGAGAGCCTGCACCGACAACAATCCCACCCAGGCCCTACCACTGCTAGTCCCACTGACACGAAGGTGCAATTTCGCATGGCCCATCAACCTAACCCGCACATCTTTGGATTGTGGATGGAAAACGGAGCACCCGAAGGAAACCCACGCAGACATGGGGAGAATGTGCAAACTCCACACAAACAGTCACCCAAGGCTGGTATTGGACCCGGGTCCCTGGCGCTGCGAACCAGCAATGCTAATCACTGTGCCACCACGCCGCCCCTAATTCCTTTCCCTTTACTGTGTCCTTTTAGATGATAGACGCAATTGCGGATCCCTCTTCCCTCTCAAGCGGACGGGAAATAAATCTCACATCGCTAGCCATGGAACAATAGGAGAGTTGTCCCTGAGTCCTGGCTAACATTTATCTCAGATACTCTGTCACACGTTTGCTGTTTGCTGTGTGCAAATTGAATGCTTTATTTCCCATCATGACAACAATGACTAAACTTCACTGGCTATAATGTACTGTGTGACATCCTGTGGTTGTGAAAGCCATTTTATGATTTGCAAGTCTATCTTATTTCATTCAAATGATGCTACCCTCTGAATTCATGTGTCTGACAAGGAGCTTCACCATCAGGAGTACAAATAAAAGCAAGTACACAGTCCCCATAACTTTCCATTCATCAATTTGATTTGTTTCACTTAATTAGTTTGTGTTGGGAGCATCTCATTTCCTAATGGCCATATGATGATGATTAAAAAAATACAGTGTGTAACATGACTCTTTTAACAAATAATGTGCGACATTCTGTCTTATGCTGTGACAAGTTACTGCTCTTAAATTGTCTAATATGCACACAAAATTTGATCCTCTGAAAGTAAAATTAATTGCTTTGACACCTTTTTCTACCCAGGTAGGATATCAAATCCAAATTATTCAACAACGCCAGTACCATGAATTTTACTTTTATTATGATCTTTAATTTTTTTGTGAATATTGTGGACTGACGCTAATTTCTAAAATCAGTCACTGCTGCACCAATGTGATAGTCTTTTCCTCAAAATTGCTATTTATTATGGGATCTAAATGATACCACTAACTTAATACAATCTATAACAAAGAATAAAGAACAGTACGGCACAGGAATAGGCCCTTTGAGCGTCCAAGCCTGCGCTGATCATGATGCCTGCCTAAACTAAAACCATATGCACTTATGGAGTCCATATCCTTCCATTCCCATCCTATTCAAATTTGGGTTCCAAAATAAAAGCCGATTGACAAATACAATGAGATAAGAGTAGAGTGCTCAGTAGGGTGGCAGTTTAGCTCAGTTGGCTGGGCAGTTGGTTTGTGATACAGAGCAACACCAACAGTGCAGGTTCAATTCCTGTACCAGCTGAAGTTATTCAGGAAGGCCTACCTTCTCAACTTTGCCTGAGGGGTGGTGATCCTCAGATTAAATCACCTTGCAAATTTTAAATAACTTATCAATACTGTGATTTGGGGTGGCACAGCGGGTAGCACTGCTGCCTCACAATGCCAGGTTTGATTCTGGCTTTGGGTAACTGTCCGAGTGGTGTTTGCATGTTCTCACCATGTCTGCGTGGGTTTCCGCTAAGTGCTCTAGTTTCCTCCCACAGTCCAAAGATGTGCAGCTAGATTGGCCATACTAAATTCCCCCTTAGTGTCCAAAGATGGTGGATTAGCCATGACAAATATGTTGGGTTATGGGAATGGTGGGGGGAGGGGTGATTTGGGCCTGGGTAAAATGTTCTTTTGGGGAGTTGGTGAAGACTCGATGGGCTGAATGGCCTTCTTCTGCACTATATGGATTCAATAGTTCTATTTACCACACTGATTTAACAGTGCTGTTGAATAACAGATTGTTAATTCAACCTTTGTGTTAACCTACACAGATCTGAATAAAATAAATTCAATTATTGTTGTACATTTATACATTTTATAGATACTTTATTAAAGAACCAGATTGGGGAGAGTTTTATGGAGTGCAATAACTCACAGAAATGCAGAATATTCTGGGAAATCCACTTTGTAGTTCTACTGCCTGTCAGAACCTGTGTGATTTGTATGTAGATCATCTGCATTGTAACTTACAAATACTGGTCACTGGAATATTAGGGTCTGGCACATAAAGGATTAATGTGGGACTGGGTACAGTACTGCCCACACAGTGATGTAAGAGCACATATGACCCACACCCTGGGCCAGTTGGTGTTTGACAGAGCTGTGTGTAGACCTAAGCATGGAGACAGCTCCTACATTGTACCATGTACTGTATATTTGTCAATAGTTCTAGTGGTTAATAAAGCTTATGAAGACTTCATCAAACCTACCGAGATGTAACCAACACCCTGCAACATGGAGGAGCAGAGGGATAAAGCCTAGAACCTCGCTAAAATGTAGAGACAAACTGAAATGCTGAAAGATTGAGAAAAATTCAACAAAGAATTCTGAAAAGAAGCAGAGGCGGCACGGTGACACAGGGATTAGCACTGCTGCCTCAGAGCGCCAGGGACCCGGGTTCAATTCTAGTCTCAGGTCACTGTCTGTGTGGTGTTTGAACGTTCTCCCCGTGTCTGCGTGGGTTTCCTCCGGGTGCTCAGGTTTCCTCCCACATTCCAAAGATGTGCGGGTGAGGTGGATTGGCCATGTTAAATTGCCCCTCAATGTCAGGGGGTAGAGCAGGGTAAATAGGTAGGATTACAGTGATAAGGCCTGGGTGGGATTGTGGTTGGTGCAGACTCGATGGGCCAAATGGCCTCCTTCTGCACTGCAGGGATTCTATGAGTGGTGAAGAGGAAAATTGCAAGGAAAGAGCTCCAAAGAAAGGTTTGGAAGCTGAAGGCAGAGATTTGAAATTCCGTCCAACAGCAGAAGTGAAGACTTCATTGAATCTCCTTTGGAAGTCCAACTTCAAAGCGCAGAGTCAGCAGAACTTGCAAGGGTGAGCCAAATCTTTTAAAATTCCAGGCTGAAGCAAGTCCTGAGAAATCTTTAATGTAACTTAGTGTTAGAAGTATAGTTTGAAAGAAACCGTCACTTAAACCAATCAAGTCAGAGCCTGAACATGTGGCATCAGAGCACATCTGAAAAAAATGAGAAAGAGTTGAGTAACTATTTGGGGAACATCATGAATGTTGAGTTTCAAACAGAAGCTCGAATTCAACAGACTCATGAGTCAAAAAAGAACTGAAACACTGAACAAGAGAAAAAGACTTGCGGGGAGGATGTGTAGTATAAGGGTCTGGCACAGATAGGATTAATGTGGGATTGAGTACAGTACCATCCACACAGTGACGTAAGAGAACATATGACCCATACTCTAGGCCAATGGGGTGTTGGACAGAGCCACATGCAGACCTAAGCACCGATTCAGCTCCAAGCTTGTACCCTTTATTGTGTATCTATAAATAGTTCTAGTGGTTAATAAAGAATTACAGTTAACCTGCTAAAGACAGCAAAGCCTTCATCGAACCAACTGAGATGTAACCAACACCCCACAGCAATCACAACATCTATGCAACCGACTGACTCGTTATTGTTGATTTAACCAACATCTCAGTTTTATTTTGCGACCAGTCACGCATTTATTTGTGGTTTCATGGCACACTTGAAATTCCCTGAGCTTAGTCATCCCACAGTTTCTCAATAATTTCCCTTCTCATTCTGGTTTCTCATCATTGGTAATGATGGATTTCTCTCATCTGTGGGGTTATTGGAACCAACAGTTTAAATTGTTTATATTAACCGGAATGCAGGAGATGAAATTGATTAGTGAATCATTGCTGCTGAGAAGCTGAAGAACAGGAAACTGCAGGACAAACCCAATCTGTGTGTTGCTATTATTGGAAAAAGTGCACAACAAGAGCAAAACTCCAAAAAATAAGAAATGGCAGTAAATTGGTCAGTGAATCAGTATTACTGACATAACTGCATGATGATTATGGCCAATGTAGGATGGTTAGAAGTGCATCAGACTGGCAGTGAGAAACAAAAGGGTAAGAATGAACAGCCTGGGATTGTTCACAAGAAACAGGCAACTTGGCAAACCTGGATGAAACGACTGAATGTGAATCTAGCAAAAACCGATCGCAGTAACAGAACATGCTGTAGATAAGAAAACCCACCAACGCCTCTACTTTCTCAGGAGGCTAAGGAAATTTGGCATGTCAGCTACGACTCTCACCAACTTTTACAGATGCACCATAGAAAGCATTCTTTCTGGTTGTATCACAGCTTGGCTCCTGCTCTGTCCAAAGATCGCAAGAAACTACAAGGGGTCATGAACAAAGCCCAGTCCATCACGCAAACCAGCCTCCCACCCATTGACTCGGTCTATACTTCCCGCTGCCTCGGAAAAGCAACCAGCATAATCAAGGACCCCACACACCACAGACATACTCTCTTCAACCTTCTTCCATCAGGAAAACGTTTAAGGTCACATACCAACCGACTCAAGAACAGGCTTCTTCCCTGCTCCCATCAGACTTTTGAACGGACCTACCTCGCATTAAGTTGATCTTTCTCTACAGCCTAACTATGGCTGTATTTTATTATTTATTTATTTATTAGTCACAAGTAAGGCTTACATTAACACTGCAATGAAGTTACTGTGAAATTCCCCTTGTTGCCACACTCCGGCACCTATTCGGGTCAATGCACCTAACCAGCACATCTTTCAGAATGTGGGAGGAAACCGGCGCACCTGGAGGAAACCCACGCAGACATGGGGAGAATGTGCAAACTCTGTACAGACAGTGACCCAAGCCGGGAATCGAACCTGTGCCTCTGGCGTTGTGAGGCAACAGTGCTAACCACTGTGCTACCATGCAGACTGTAGCACTACATTCTGCACCCTCTCCTTTCCTTCTCTATGAGCAGTATGCTTTTTCTGTATAGCACACAGGAAACAATACTTTTCACTGTATACAAATACATGTGACAATAATAAATCAAATCAAATCAAAAATTTGAGTTGACAAGACACCTAGATACAAGGATTCCCAAAGATTGCAGTAATTGGATAAGAAGATGGAAAGAATAATCAATAATTCAGTGGTACAAGAAGGCAATTGTAGTTACTTAGTGCATTTCATGATATCTTAAAGCACTTTACAGCCATGAACGTGTTTTGAAATGTGGTCACTGTTGTAGAGAAAAACATCAACTAATTTGTTCACAGCCAGGTCCCAAGAAAATAATAAAATGACTAGTTAACTTGCTTTAGTGCAATATTAGTTGAAAGTTAAATGCTGACATCAAAGGGATTGGAGAAACTGTCAGAAATCCTGGGGTCAGCTAATAAGGGCGGGGCTTTTGTATTTAAAGAGCTTCACAGCGTTAAGTGGTTGAGACAGTTCTTAGAAAAGGGACTAAATAAGCTCGAGTTCCTCGCTGCAATACCAGAAAATGGGTATCACGTGTAAGAGCACAGGACATGAGAAAGGATATGGGATGTGGCAGTGAGTTGGCAGTCTATAACCCCAGGTGACTCCCATTCAGTGGTGGAAGATGTTTAATAACTTCATAGGTCAGCAGGGGATAGAATATTTTGAGATGAATACAAAGGGAGTTAACTAAATTGCAGTGAAGCACAATAATCACTGTAGTCAAGGATTACCTTTGAAGGAATCACATGACATCAGGCTCCTTGTCCCAGAAACAAAGTCACTTGAACACATTCCGTGCCTCAAGTCCTGCTCTCTGTGTGAGCAAAACCTAGCTTCTTTCTCGCTGACACCTATCAATCATACCATCCATTCCGTCAATTCTGATTTCTCAGACATGTACAGAGACACATCAATAAACACTATCCATTCCTTGTTCAGAAGGCAGCCCATAATGTATTGCCATCTGGTGTGTGACACCACATGAAGATAAAGTAATGGCCATAAATGGCTTCCACCCTTGGATGGCTGTTTAAGGTGGAGAAGTTCCTTCAGTCAGTTTGTGAGAAAGTCTACCTCTTTAAAATATTTGCATGTATTCTTCAATCTCTTCACCAGCTACTGCTTTTGTTGTAAGAAATCTACATAGCAGCTAAGAAAAATAAAAACACAATCAAACACATCAAAGTTGATTGAATCGCTTTTTTCTTCAGAAGTTGCGAGCTGCAAGACCATGGAGAACATTGCTGAATATGAGCTTGCAGTCCTGTCTACTTCTGGCAACATTGGCAACCGTTCACGCACCTTGTCACCCACCTTCTTCCTTACATAAACGCTCAGAGACATCAGCTTGAGATAGCGCAGCTAGCGGATAGAAGGAATTGAAATGTGGCGAGACACAAAGCACAAGGAAACCAAAAGATTCAGGTGTGGAAAAGGGGGCTGATGTAACTGAGAGAGGACATAAGATATGTAGAAACGTAGAAACTAGAAACAGGAATAGGCCGTTTGGTCCTTCGAGCCTGCTCCGCCATTCATTTTGATCATGGCTGATCATCAAATTCAATATCCTGATCCCCCCCTTCCTCCCATATCCTTTTATCCCTTCAGCCCCAAGAGCTATATCTAATTTCTTCTTGAAATCAGACAATGTTTTGGCCTCAACTACATTCTGTGGTAATGGATTCCACGCATTCACCACCCTCTGGACGAAGAATTTTCTCCTCACCTCAGTTCCAAACGTTTACCCCTTATCCTCAAACTATGACCCCCAGTTCTGGACTCCCCCACCATTGGGAACGTTCTTTCTGAATCTACCCTGTATAACACTGTTAGAATTTTATAAGTTTCTATGAGATCCCCTCTCACTCCAGTGAATATAATCCTAACCGACTTAGTCTCTCCTCATGTGACAGACATATACATATCAATGACCTGGACCTCAGGGTACAGGGTATGATTACAAAATTTGCAAATGATACAAAACTTGGAAACATTGTGAACTGTGAGGAGGATAGTGGGGAACTACAAATGGACAGTGACAAGTTGGTAGAATGGGTGGAGAGGTGACTGATGAAGTTCGGTGTGGAGAAATGTGAATTGATATATTTTAGAAGAATATGGAGAGACGATATAAGATAAAAGGTACAACTCTAAAAGGGATGCAGGAGTAGAGAGACCTGGCCATATCTGGACATAAGTCATTGAAGGTGGTATGGCAGGTTGAGAGTGTGGTTAATAAACTACAATACCCTAAGCTTTATTAATAAGGGCATAGAGTACAACAACAATAAGATTTTGTTGAACTTATATAAGACACTTGTTTGCCCTCAGCTACAGTACTATGTCCATTTCTGGGTCCCCTACTTTAGGAAGGATGTGAAGACATTGGCAAGAGTGCAGAAAAGATTCACGAGAATGGCTCCGGGGATGAGGAACTTAAGTCATAAAGATAAATTGGAGAAGTTGGGACTGTTTTCCATGGAGAAAAGAAGGCTGAAGGGAGATTTGATTGAGATATTCAGAATCATGAAGTGTCTGAACAGGGTAGATTGGGAGAAACTATTTCTACTCATGATAGGATCATAAATGAGAGGGCACGGATTTAAAGTAATTGGAAATGAAACAAAAGTGACAGAGAAAAATCTTTTTCACATGGTGAGTGGTTAATGTCCAGAATGCAATGCCTGACAGTGTGGTGGAGGCAGGTTCAATCAAAGAATTCTGAAAGGAATTAGACTGTTGCATAAAAAGGAAGAATGTGTCGGATTATGGGGAAAAGGTGGGAGAATGGCACTAAGTGAGTTGCACATTTGGAGAGCTGGTACAGACACAGTGGGCCAAATGGCCTCTTTTTGTGCTGTAACAATTGTGTAATTTTGCAAAGACAGCGTTGGTGATGTGTCTTAAAAGAAGAGCAGATGTAATAATCTTGCAAAAGTTTCCTGTGCCTCCCGGAATAAGACTGTGATATAAAAGTTTACAGTCATGGTTACTTTCCCTGCCACAACGTATTCTATTGGCAGATCTGGCTGCAATAGAACTTTTCTAAACTTAGTGAGGAAAGCTCCTGAGATACAGCTGCTGGAACAGGAGTTGAAATATGTACTTGGATCCCGCTAGATGGATAGTGCTGTGATGGCCGGGCTTACTCCTGTCTGTCTTTACTTTTCTGCACAAAGACAGGTCCGACCCACAACACCACATCTTCCATCATGAGTAAGAAAAGGATGCAGGTTCCAAATACAGTTCCACCGAACACAGTGAACCAAACCCATGCTATTGGCACCAATCTGGTTCACACTGATCAACCAGCCAACAGGCCTCCTGTGTAATCTGAGTTGCTGTGGTAACACACACTTTTACATGCACGTTGTAGTCCAGAGCTATGGATGGTGATGGTGGCGGCTCCAGTTCTTTCCATCAAGATCATAGAATCCCTACCGTGCAGAAGGAAGCCAGTCAGCCCATTGAGTCTGCACCATCTCTCTGACAGAGCATCTTACTAAGACTATCTCCCCTACCCTATCCCTGTAACACGGCATGTTTACCATGGCTAATCCATCTAACCTGCACATCTTTGGAGTGTGGGAGGAAACTGGAGCACCCGAAGGAAATCCACACAAACACAGAGAGAACGTTCAAACTCCACACAGTCACCCAACATCGGAATTGAATCTGGGGCCCTGGTGATGTGAGGCAGCAGTGCTAACCACTGTGTCACCACTTGGGTGACCAGGAATCTCTCCCACTCTTACCACCTGCTATTGGCAGATGTTGGAAGGATTTGCAGACTGAGATTCAACTTGTTTGGCTGTATTATGAACAATCATGGAGTGGGGCTTGAACCTGGCATTCCTGCCTCAGAGATGGGAATACTATTCACTGCACCACATGACTTAGTTATCCCTGGTACTTCCTGATTCATCTCAAACACCCCCTATTCTATAGGGGCGGCACAGTGACACAGTGGTTAGCACTGCTTCCCAGCTTGGGTCACTGTCTGTGCGGAGTCTGCACGTTCTCCTCTGTGTCTACGTGGTTTCCTCCGGGTGCTTCGGTTTCCTCCCATAGTCTGAAAGACGCACTGGTTAGGTGCACTGACCATGCTAAATCCTCCCTCAGTGCACTCGAACAAGCGCCGGAGTGTGGTGACGAGGGGATGTTCACAGAAACTTCATTGCAGTGTTAATGTAAGCCTACTTGTGACAATAATAAACAAACTTTAAACATAGAGCTTTATCTTCCTTCAGCATAAGTCTCAAGTCCAATGCATTTCCCATTGGAAAATCCACAATCCCCAATGACCAATTTCTAACATCCCTTCAGAATGACTGAAGTAGTCAAACGGTAAAAAATATTATTTATTATGGAAGTGAGAAGGCCAAATACTGTATAGATAGCTCTAACAAAGGGTGATCCAGACTCGAAATGTTGGCTCTGTTCCCTCTGCACAGATGCTATCCGACCTGTTGAGATTTTCCCGCATTTTCTGTTTTATCTACTGTATGGATAATTTGCACATTGAAAATAAAAGAGGTTTGCTGAGATTGGGGAGTGTCTGAAACCTGATACTGGGGCGGTACGGTGGCACAGTGGTTAGCACTGCTGCCTCACAGCGCCAGGGACCCAGGTTCGATTCCTGACTTGGGTCACTGTGCGTATGGAGTTTGCACATTCTCTCTGTGCCTGTGTGGATTTCCTCTGGGTGCTCCAATTTCCTCCCACAGTCCAGAGAAATGTGGGTTAAGTTGATTGGCCTCGATAAATTGACCTTTAGTGTGGGGGAATTAGCAGGGTCAATATATGGGGTTATGGGAATAGGGCCTGAGTGGGATTGTGCAGTAAGATGTCTCACAGCACCAGGTTAAAGTCCAACAGGTTTATTTGGTAGCACGAGCTTTCGGAGCACTGTCCCACAGGGGCAGCGCTCCGAAAGCTCGTGCAACCAAATAAACCTGTTGGAATTTAACCTGGTGTTGTGAGACTTCTCACTGTGCCTACCCCAGTCCAACGCCGGCATCTCCACATCATGGGTGGGATTGTGGTCAGTGGAGACTCGATGGGCCGAATGGCCTCCTTCTGCAGTGTCGGGATTCTACTCGGCTTCTCTACCTTGGATGGATCGATCCTAATGTTTAATCCAAAGCAGATGACACAGCAAATTGCAAACTGTCACAATGTAATCTTAACCCCACTCCCCTCTGGAGCCCTTGGCTGACCACCCTGAGAATAGGACGACACTAATCAAAGGGAGTATAAATTGCTTAAATTAAAAAAAATCTTGTTTAGACGAAAATATGGGTGTGGATTTAGAAAAAGCGTTTCCCTTTAAGTGAATGGGTTTGTGTTGTTGCCTGTCGTCACTCTGGGGGGGTTGGAGTTGAGTGAAGGTGTGGCTGGCTTTCTGTTAGAAGCACTGAGCCTCTTATCATGTGAAAGCCGCTACTCCAGTCCCTGATCACACCAGCACAGATCCTGCACCCGGACCCCCACTCATTTCACCATCCTGACCAGGAGGTAAGACAGATGCGCAAATCCTAGCCTTTTTCTTTTAAAAAAATGGTAATTTTCATTTGTCAAGAGCGCCGTTAATAAATTGCAGCAAAATCCTGGTTTGAGACGAATAGGTGATGTTGGGTGCGTCGCAGTGGCACAGGAAGGCAGAGGTAAATCTGCTGGAATAGTGGCTGGAAAACTCGGGGAAATGATGCTGAGTGTGCGGAGGCGCTAGGCTGGGTCTGGCAGCATTTCATTCACAGTGCGGCAGTGACTGCATTTATCGCATTGAAGGAAATAGGAGGGACAAATCCATCCTTTTAGTTTTTTTATTATTATTTGGCCCCTGCCTCGGTTGGAGGTGATGGTGAGTGAGTGTCTGTTTGGGTTTGTATGCAAATTTCAAGGAGCTATTCTGTCTGCTCAGCCCACTGCGTCTCCCTCTCTCCCCATACTGTACATACAATGACCACAAAACACGGAGACATTCACCCACACCCATTCACACCCCCCACACACATTTACACACATTCACCCACACCCATTCACCTCTCCACCCCCCCGCCACACCCATTCACCTTTACACCCACCCATACATTGACATACATGTGAATACTGGTACATGCACATAGAACACAGACAGGTACCCACACGCCCGGCACTTGCTTTCTCTATTCTCCAGCATCCCTACTCTCTGTGTCTCTGCAATCTGCGCTGCTTTTCATCTGCGGCAGTCTGTATTCGGTAACTTAACCATCCCTCAAGGTCACGACAGTGTCTCTCTTGTCAACCCACCTCCCTCCTTCCCCTTTCATTCTTCGGAGCCGCACCGGTCCGGCTTGAACGGTAATTTTTCTTTGGGTTCTGAAATGGGTTTCCCTGTGCTTTTATATTTGATGATATAAGTGTCAGTGAGGCGGTTCCCCGGAACCGGTTATCTTTCTGTTGGGTAAACGCGCTGTCTTAAGGATTGACAATCCGCCCTGTCAATGATGAGGGTGTGATGATGAGGGTCTCAGACTGATTTCTGTGTGTGTACCGAGGAGACTGATTTCAGTCTGTGTGTGTACAGAGGAGACTGATTTCAGTCTGTGTGTGTACAGAGGAGACTGATTTCAGTCTGTGTGTGTACAGAGGAGACTGATTTCAGTCTGTGTGTGTACAGAGGAGACTGATTTCAGTCTGTGTGTGTACAGAGGAGACTGATTTCAGTCTGTGTGTGTACAGAGGAGACTGATTTCAGTCTGTGTGTGTACAGAGGAGACTGATTTCAGTCTGTGTTTGTGTACAGAGGAGACTGATTTCAGTCTGTGTTTGTGTACAGAGGGGACTGATTTCAGTCCGCGTGTACGCAGAAGAGACTGATTTCAGTCCGCGTGTACGCAGAGGAGACTGATTTCAGTCCGCGTGTACGCAGAGGAGACTGATTTCAGTCCGCGTGTACGCAGAGGAGACTGATTTCAGTCCGCGTGTACGCAGAGGAGACTGATTTCAGTCCGCGTGTACGCAGAGGAGACTGATTTCAGTCCGCGTGTACGCAGAGGAGACTGATTTCAGTCCGCGTGTACGCAGAGGAGACTGATTTCAGTCCGCGTGTACGCAGAGGAGACTGATTTCAGTCCGTGTGTACGCAGAGGAGACTGATTTCAGTCCGTGTGTACGCAGAGGAGACTGATTTCAGTCCGTGTGTACGCAGAGGAGACTGATTTCAGTCCGTGTGTACGCAGAGGAGACTGATTTCAGTCCGTGTGTACGCAGAGGAGACTGATTTCAGTCCGTGTGTACGCAGAGGAGACTGATTTCAGTCCGTGTGTACGCAGAGGAGACTGATTTCAGTCCGTGTGTACGCAGAGGAGACTGATTTCAGTCCGTGTGTACGCAGAGGAGACTGATTTCAGTCCGTGTGTACGCAGAGGAGACTGATTTCAGTCCGTGTGTACGCAGAGGAGACTGATTTCAGTCCGTGTGTACGCAGAGGAGACTGATTTCAGTCTGTGTGTAGGCAGAGGGGGCTGATTTCAGACTGTGTGTACACAGAGTAGACTAATTTCAGACTGTGTGTACAGATGCAGCTTGCTGTCCAGGGTGTGTGAAGGAGACAATGTCACTGGTCTAGCTGCTTTTCAATATACCGTAACTGCGGAGGGCAGTGAGCATCACTCTTGTATCCGGATTATTAAATAAAATGACGAATTGCTGAATGTGTCAGGGTGATGCAAAGGGAATCATTGAGTATCTCACTTACCTGACATTATGATTGTGTGCATGTTTTCTTTGCAGTGCATTTCATTTTAATTCTACACACTGGCCTAGTAGCCTTGCAGTGATTTGCCAGTCAGCCTGTTCAATGCAGTCATGGGTTAGCTGTCTTCAATCGGATTGCTCTGACAGAGGCTATTGATTTCATGGGGACTACTTGCCAGTCATTGGAGTGGAATCTGTTTGATTCCTCTCTGGAGAGGCAGCTGATATACATTTCACCTGAAATGATGGCATCACCTTTCCTGATATTGTGATTCAGGCTGGAAACATCAAATTATCTGACTAACTATTCTTAATGGGGTTTTTTTAAACAGAAAATATGGCACACAATCAACTAATGTCTTTAACAAATCTGAGCCACAATCCACCTCCTGGAATGGCCAGTCCCATTTGTTTGCACTGTCCTGCTCTATTCTCAGATATTAACACCGAACACTATTCGGTTTGACTGGCTTGGTGTTTCAGCAAGTTTTCAAATGTGAGCAGGGCAACCTCAGATTATCATTGTGTGACTATCCGCATGGCATGGAGATTTAATTAGTTATTGAATTGGAAAAGAGTATTCGACAGTCGTATGTTGCTTACTAATTTGTTTAAAAATGGCAAATTGCTAATGCACATAATGTGCCCGGTTGGTGTTAATTACATGCAGCAATTAAATTTACAGAGGAGTGAATTTGTTAAAGACATTAGTTGATCATGTGCCATATTTTCTGTTTAAAAAAAACCCATTAAGAATCCTGCCAAACGTTAACACCACTCTTTGCTTCAGATTTGTAGGTGGAACTTTTAGGCATTTGTCGACATTACGGATGATAAATATGGTTAAATGACACTCCTGCAGACCTATTAATTCTCCCTAATGTTTATGCCCTGACCTCAACGTGCTTGAAGTAATCAAATCTTTGCATAACTGATATTATTTGGGAATAAATGCTACCTACAGATAAAGTCATTGTTCAGATCTAATGTTGCTGGAGATTTTGGTGTCTTGAATGGACACTAAATAATGCTAATATTCTGGTCATGTTTTGGGTTGAACGTTTCTATTTCATTGAGATACCTGGTGGACTGGGCTGGGGTTTCTGTGTGTTTCTAACTGAATCATATGCCTGTTCTTTATAAATGGATTCATGATGTTGTTAGACGAAGGGACCTTATTTTCCCAGTGAACTGTTTGAAGGCTGATACCATTTGTACTGTACAAAAGTGATGGTTCACCTTTCACAGGATCTTAGAGTACAGAGGGAGACCTAGCAGCCCATCTTGCCTGTGCTAGCTTATTGAAAGAGCTACCCAGTTATTACCACTCCCTTGTTGTTTGATAGAATCCATACAGTGCAGAAAGAGGCCATTCGGCCCATCAAGTCTGCACCAACCACAATCCCTCCCAGCCCCTATCCCCATAACCCCATGTATTTACCCTGCTGGTCTCCTTGACACGAAGGGGCAATTTAGCATGGCCAATCCACCTAACCCGCACATCTTTGGACTTTAGCTTTTCAAATTTCGGCTTTCCGTGTATACATCCAGTTCCCTGCTGAAACCATTGAATCTTACTTCCAGTACCTTTCCTAGATGGTGAATTCCAGATCATAATGACGATTTAAAAAAAACAACTTTTGTTGCCAGTTTTCTTAAATCTGTGTCCATTGAATGACAACCCTGCTGCCAATGGAAACAGTTTCTAGCCATCGGCTTTTATCAGGATGCGCCCCCACAACCAACCATAAATTTGAGCACCTCCATCAAATTCCCCTTAACTTCTCCTACTTTAAGGAAAATAACCCTAACTTACTCATGTAACTGAAGTCCCTTAACACTGGCACCAGTCTGGTAAACCTCCTTGGTATCCTTTCCAACATCACGACAATGGGAGGGATTTTCCGATCACTTTACAGTCCAGCAACAGGTCCATTGATTTTGGGTGGGAAATTCCCAAGAACTGGAAAATTCTGCCCAATACTCTAGCCATGGCCTAAGCATCAATTAATGATCACTTAACCATAATTCCTTTTTTAAAATAAATTTTATGCTTTTGTTCATAAAGCCAAGGATCCCGGATGCTTTTTGAACTTGATCAACTGTCATCAAAGATTTGTGTGCATCAATCCTCAAATGCCTCTGATACTGCTCTCTCTCTAAATTGTGCCATTTCTATGTAAGTTTTTACAAGGTGGCTGGAAGTGATTGGGAAAATCACTTGATTCGTCTGATTGGGAAAATCTCAATCTCTGAGTAATTAAATGGAATGAAAAGACCAAAAGCTTTCAGTTGCTTCATTCAAAGGATGGCTCTTGATGGTTGACATGGAACAGTATCTACATAGATGACTCCCATCTCCCTGGTTTAAAGCCATAAAGATCATATGGAACAGTGTCTGCATAGATTACTCCCATCTCCCTGGTTCAAAGCCATGAAGGCCATATGATGCTGGCAATGTATCAGTAATGAGGATAATATATGTAGGAAAGCAATTAAAACAACACAACTTGCATTTATATGCCATCTTTCATGTGATGTAACATCTCAAGACGTTTCTCATACACAAAATAAAGAAGGTTTTGGACATTGGTCACTTAGCTTTGGGGGTGGTAGCAGGACATCAGTTCATTCATTTTCAAGGAGTTGGTATCAAGTTCTGATACAGGACAACATCAATTTTTAATTGCAATAAGAGAAAAGATAACACAGTGGGGAAAATAAAACAGAATTTCGATTGGAATTTTCCATGGGAAATTGATGGAAAAGGTGTACTGACAAAGAAATGATCATTTTTAATTTGAAACACGTGGCACCTTCAGCAGAAGGAGTCATTCTCATTAATGTTAATGTCAAAGTACCTGACAGCTTTTCTACCTGAAACATTAATGTGTGGTTCACCTTGGAAGGTCATTTATTGTCTTTGTAGGTGTGGAAGTGGCTTAGATCTTTATTTTCTTGGTGACCAGAGTTACGACATTTTATAGCTTGGAAGATACCATTCTGCCATTGGGTTTGGAAGAGTTATACATTGAGGCCCACTCCCCTCCCTTTGCCCCTACAATCATAGACATTTGTCTTCATGACCCTCTGCATTAAACAAAATCTTAGAATTTCTTTGGTGACAATCTGAAATTCAAACTCCCTGGTTATTGTCAGCAGAGACAGTTTGTTTTCTATTAATTTCATCAAAACCCCTCAAGTGGGCTTTATCAGATTTTTTAAAATCCTTCTCAACAGCTTTATAAATTTAAAAACTTAAGAAAATAGAAAGTGATAAACTTTGTGCTGAAAGAGTTAATTGTTCAATTCAAGTATTGAGGTGCTTTGATGGAAAAAATGGTTAAAAAGTAATTATTGGTATCGGTTGCAAATATTTGTCCAGATTTATAATTTCTTCGCATAACCCCTTTCCATGCACGCTGTCAAATAAACAAAATAATTGTTCAGATTGGACACCAAACCACCCCTGTTGCTTCAAAACACTAATGCTTTGAATACTTGGTCATCTTTTTGCACCATGATCAAATTTACGAACAAAGGGACAGTGTTAGAATTTCAACATCTTGTGCCTGGTCCACCATTTCGTTAGCCATGGAAGGGTATATCTTTTAAATTGCAATTCCCTAACCATTATTTACATTCTTTAATATGCTCGTTCTCAAGTAAGTATCTATATCCTTTTTACAATGTCAACCGATTGATGGCTCTCGAAGGTAATGTATTCTGCACACAAATCATTTTGGTTTATTTAGCAGCACATTGTACACAGAAAACCTCAATCTGTAGTCCTAATCATCACTATTCTTTAACATGCACATTTAATGTTGATTTTCTAACCTTTGGAAAGAAATTAAGAAATCAAAGTCAATTTAAGAAATTCAAGTCAGGAGAATATTTCCCTGTAATATCGACTTTGGACTCAATGCCACCTACCTTCTTATAATTATCAGTACATAATTACAATAGAACTGAGTTCAACATAGTGACATAGACTAGCAGGGAGCTTTCCATGGAATGTAACCTTCCTGCCCTTGTACGCTGTGACATTCTTTTGTCAGCAGCTTCTTTGGACCAACTAAAAAAATACGCATGTTCAATCACCCCTGGCTAGCTGACTGGTTAGATAAAGAGTGCCACTTAGATGAAACTGGGTAGATATCGTTCAGCTAGAAAAAACAGTTTTCCATTTTTATCAGGAAGACAAAGCAAATATTAACCAATTGATAATAAAATGTACAACCTTTCCATTGGCAAAGATTTATTTGCAATGTAGCAAAATTCACCTTTATTTCAAACCATCTCCATTACTTTGGGGAGCGTGCCTCTTACAAGTTGCAGCAATCACTCAGTCCACAGCTAGTTAATGTTACAATAAAGGACAGCAATGTCTTGGCAAGAGAAACCTCCATTACTCTACCCCGTTGAACATTTCTCTGACTTAATGGAGTTATTATTATAATCTCATTCTTCAAATGTCATGTGTTGCTTACTAGTGTTATACATTTCTCACCCTGCATTTGAAACTACAAGACTTGTTTTAACAATTTACAGATCGTGCAAGGTTTTTATGTGCTGAACCTTTGATCTCATTGGCTCGGAATTTTTTTTTTACTCCTGTAATGTTGGATTACACTACATTTTACCCCTTTGATTTCTTCCCAATTATAAGAGGTACCCGTTGGTGACGAGAAGCAACAGCTTGAGGTTTGCCACCTCGCAGCTCTCAACACAGGAATTGCTGAGACTTGCTAATTCTATTAATTTAACAGTTATGTTGCCTAATAGGGCAGCACGGTGGCGTAGTGGTTAGCGCTGTTGCCTCACAGCATCAGGGACCCCAGGTTCAATTCCCGGCTTGGGTTGCTGTCTGTGCGGTGTCTGCATGTTCTCCCCGTGTTTGCATGGGTTTCCTCTGAGTGCTCCGGTTTCCTCCCACAGTCCAAAAGACGTGCTGGTTAGATGCATTGACCATGATAAATTCTCCCTCAGTGTACCCGAACAGGCACCGGAGTGTGGCGACTCGGGGATTTTCCCAGTAACTTCACAGCAGTGTTAATATAAAGCTTACTTGTGACACCAATAAATAAACTTAATATTATGCACCCTTTCACTGCAGAGTTTTGCCATCGTTTTTGCAAGCGAAGCAGTTGTGATGCTCCTTGGTTGGGAATAGCTGGCACATAGCTGCGTCAATCTAATTAATTCAAGAGTTGCATTGTTCAGTTGCTTTCTCTAAGCAGCCACAGTCATTATGCACAGTAGGAACAGTTTGCCAGTGAAGTACACAGCTTACATTTACTATTTTTTAGGCTACACTTCTCTGTGTCTGGAATTTTCCCACCTTCATTATGTCTGACTAACCTCTCCTTAATAATTCAATAACACCAATTAATCAAATTTCTGTGGGATATGATGCCCTCTTATGAATAGCTATGTCCATCTCAATAGAACTCAACTGCCTTACTAACGCCAGCGCCAACCTCCCCCCCCCCCCCACTCCCCCCACCCCTCAAGTATTATTTTCCAGGACCACAGGACCTGGGGCGGCACGGTGTCACAGTGGTTAGCACTGCTGCTTCACAGCTCCAGGGACCCAGGTTTGATTCCCGGCTTGGATCACTGTGTGGAGTTGCACGTTCTCCCCGTGTCTGTATGGGTTTCCTCCGGGTGCTCCGGTTTCCTCCCACACTCCAAAAATGAACGGGTTAGGTGGACTGGCCAGGCTAAATTGCTCCTTACTGTCAGGGGGTCTAGCTGGGGTAAATGCATGGGGTTATGCACTATAGGGATTCTATGATTTTTGAAAACAAGTAATGGGGTTGGGGTGAGTTTCGGTTTGGGGTTGAAGTTGCGGGGTGGGGCTGGACTCGGGAGTACGCTTGTCCACCTTCCGACCACGTGACTGACCATTCATCTTCCACTCGTCTGACTCCTTTGCCCCATTCTGTCATCTGGGATAAATGCTTCAGCCACTACACTTCTTCCTTTGGGCTTTCATCCCAATCCCCACTTGCTCTCAAATATTGCTTAAAACTCTTGGACCATGCTTTGGTCCATTTCTTTAATTCATCCCACCACTGCGTAATGCCCTCCTCATTCAGCACCTGAAACTTGATGCTAGGTGAAGAGTGTTATATAGATGCAAATCTATGACTTTGCAGCCAATCTTCAAGAGTAATATGAAAAACACAAGTTATGGTATATGATACCGATCTTTAAATTGTTGGATCAACTACTGTTCCTAATATTTGTTGTTCCAGTGACCAAACTGTAAATGTTTTTTTCCCCTGCAGACTTTGAAGTACAGAATAATCTTTCAGAATCAACGCCTCAGACCTTCAGTAACAGCCTTCTGTTTGTCTATTGGTGTCATCCCTGGCCTACTTGCATTGAGTTACATTTGACTGAAAGTTTTGCTGCTCGACTTTTGTAGAGTGTTACAGAATCTGTGATCTAGTGTTTCCAATGCCTAAAAATAGCAAAGTTGCGAAGAGGGAACTGGATGAAGATGTCACAGAGTCCGTCAAGGACCTTCTTTCCAATGAGGACATGAATGACGATCAGTTTAAGAAGAGCACATTGTATGTGGATGATTCCCAGACTGACAAAGATGTGGACATTGAAGAAGGATCTGATAGTGAAGATGAGAGGCCTGCCTGGAATAGCAAACTTCAGTACATTCTGGCACAGGTCGGATTCTCGGTTGGTTTAGGCAATGTCTGGAGATTTCCATATTTATGTCAAAAGAATGGTGGAGGTAAGTGTTAAACCATCAGAATGATCTACCTTGGGTCTAATAAACGCATTGAGCAATAAAATCGTGGTGTCATTAATGGTGACAGGATTGAATTTGTATAAAATCGCTCTTTGTAGTTTTCAAAACCTTGTCGTTACTGTGAGCTGTGTTTGAAATTTAGCAATCTTACTGTGTTTTCTTATAATTAAGTATAGTTAGGTTCCTTATGATAGGGAGGATTATAATCTGCATTCCAGTCTCACATTTATGTGCAGCCATGTCTAATAATTTAATTGGACCTCGAGTTTTTGTGGTCACTTGCAAGCTTAAGAAATGTGTCACACAGTTCACTTTTTGCAGAGTGGCACAGCAATTCCCTGCTTTTAATTTTGTTTTGAACAGAACTGTGTTTTTCTTACGCATCTACGAAATGTTAGTCACACCATTTTTTAACAGAAATCAGACTGAATGAATGCACCTCACTTTGAATAGCTGTGTATGAAATTCAAATGAATTTTTGACTGTGGCAAAATTACGTCAACATGAAACCAGAATATGAAAATCAAATTTTATAGGTTAACCCCCATCAATTTGAAAAGTGTGCCACAAAATTGATGAATCAAAGTCAATGGGTGAGATCTTCCTGCTTTTCACGCCAGCGGGGATTTTACGGCCATTGGCAGTATTTTCCAGTCCTGCCGGATTTTGAACGGCTCCGTGCATTTCTTGGCCCTTCTGCTATTGCAATGGGACTGTAAACCCTCCATGGGTTTCCCGGCAGTGCGGGGTGGTTTCGATGGGAAATCCCACAGACAGAAGCGGGATCAGAAGATCGTGTCGCTGGCCAATGGTGGGGCACCTCCCGCCACTGAGAAACATGGTGTGGGAAGGGGTGGGCCAAAGAATCTTGTCCAACATGTTTCATCAAAATATCACAGACCTGTCGGACTTTTTATTAAATCGAATGTTTGTTAAAACTGAACGGCAGAAAGGTTTAATATGGAATGATGATGACAGGATGTAAAACCATGTTTTCTCTTCTTCAGGTGCCTACCTGGTGCCGTATTTGATTTTGCTGCTTATCATTGGGATTCCACTCTTTTTCTTGGAGCTTGCGGTGGGTCAAAGAATCAGACGAGGCAGCATTGGTGTGTGGAATTTCATCAGTCCAAGACTCGGAGGAATAGGATTTTCAAGCTGCATTGTATGTTGATTTCAAAAAATATATATTTTGTTTTATCTGTGGAAGTTCACAAAAGTAATAGTGAATAAAACAAAATACTGCCGGATGCTGGAAATCTGAAATAAAAATAGAAAAACCCAGGAGGTCTGGCAGCATCTGTGGAGAGAGAAACAGAGGGCGAGATTCTCTTTAACAGGAGTCCTTAACAATCTGCATCTTTATGCATTCTGATCATTTAATGGATACTTTTAGCATCTTCTCAGTCTTCTGTATCCTCAATTACATTTCCTTGCCCCCTCCCCTCTCAGCCTCATAGTATAAATCTCTGCTGATTCTCTTTGCTCTCAGCTCTGATGAATGGTCACCTAGACTTGAAACGTTGGTTCTATTCTCTCCCCACAGATACTGTCAGGCCTGCTGAGATTTTCCAGCATTTCCTCTTTTTGTGTGGGCGACATTCTCTAGCTCTCCCCTCCTCTTCTACAGAATGTTTCTCGGCGGAAGGGAGGTGCCCTGCTGTTGCCTGGCAGTGGGATCTTCTGCTCTCACCACTGTCAGAGGGATTTCCCATTGAATTTGCCCCACGTCACTGGGAAATCTGTCAGCGGGACTGGAAGATGCCGCCAGCGGGAACAGCCCAGAGTTAATATTTGAGTCTGTGTGACTCTTCTTCAAAGCAATCTATTGGGCCAAATGAGGGCAATTGAGGATAGCTTAGGGGTTTAAATAAAAAGGGCGGCATGGACAAGTTGGACCGAAGGGCCTGTTTCCATGCTGTAAACCTCTATGACTATGACTGATAGCGAATTATGCCTCTGGCAATGATTTGATTTTTCCCCCAACCCCAAATCTTCTCCAATAGGACAGAAAAGTTCTTTCTTCCTGATATGATAATTTGAGGATTTTTGGATTCAAATCCCATTGTTTTAAATCTTCCAGCGTATATTGGAGAACTTGCCAGTACGTAGAAATCAGGCATAGAATCTTTCTCCCTTTTTATCTATTCATGTGGATGTGGACATCGCTGGCTCGGCCAGCATTTATTGCCTCACCCCCTTTTGAGCTTTATCGGAGGAACAAAAATGTCAGCATTGCTTGCAATTATTTTAAAATTACAGATCAGTCCCAACTGTAATTAAAACTCACTGTGCATGTAATTATAGGCTCTGATTTAATGGCTGCCTCCTTTTCACGAAATTAGTCTAAAATGCACTGAGGTTTCCCCTTGCCCCTGAAATTGCATGCAGGTTATTTGGGGGCCAGGCTATTTGAATAACTAGCATGAAATCTCAGTACATTGGTACATTGGCAACTTTCCTAAAGAGAAATATGGGGCAGAATGTTTGGCCACCCTCCCACTGGCAATATTTTCCAGTCCCGCCAAAGTCAATGGAATTTTGAATGCCTCGCTGCATTTTACGGCCCCGCTGCCGCATCGGCGGGACTGTAAAATTCCACCCACAGTGTCTTCTTGCCTCAACGTCAGAGTTACTGCAGCAAAATAAAAGTTGCAGATAAGACTATTTTAAGCCACGTTATTCATTGTGCAGTCTGTGGGCCACTCACAGTCTTCACATGTCTTTTCTGCAGTCTGTTCGCTGCCTCTTTTCAGATCACTGACTCTCTTCTCTTGCTCTCTCACTCGCTTCTACCCTCTCGCCACCTGCTGTGTAACATTACTAATGTGTTTATCTCATATAATCTTTTTTTCTGTGTTTTACACACCTGGGGTGGAATTCTCCAGCCGCGCTGGTCTAAAAGCTGGAAAGTCACGCCCGACTGTCAATGGGGTTTCACATTGTCCGCAACCTGTCCACTAAAACTCCAGTGGCGGGCAGGATGACAGAATTCCAACCCAAGTTACAGTTTTGAAGTAACAAATAGCAATGGTTCTATAGGCAGAACTTTATATCCTCCTCCCCCTCTCCCCCCACTCGTGCCAGTGGATTTGCAGATAGGGAGGCACACAAAATTTCCCAGATGGCCTTCCGACTACCCTCCTGCCTGTCTCTGACCTGTCTGCAATATTACAGGGGTGAGGCCTCAGGTAGTCCATTCACCCTGGCCTCAACTGAGGCCCTTAACTGGAAAAATATAGGCCTCAGTTTAGAGATTGGCAGGAGAATTTCAGGGGCAAGGTCATCGTGCTTGGGCCTCGATTGGGAAGGAGGTGGTGGTGGGTGGGTGGGTGTGGCCTCCCTCAAGGGCCCCCTTTCCATATCGGGTCCCACCCAAGGTGAGGATGTTTTCTTCCCTCTGCCCTCTTCAGCAAGACCCCGACTCGCTTTAGCCTCACTTTCCCTCCCTGCAGTGATTGGTGAGGATGCGTTCCCGACTGAATATCTCCCTGTGTGGGCCAAAGAATGCTCAGAAATGTGGCTTCCATCTCCCCAATGCCCACCCCGAGACTGCCGGGGGGGGGGGGGGGTAGCTGGTGCTTTCGCCACCTGGTGGAGGGGCCCCGCAAATGCTGGTAAAATGCCAGCAGAAGAAGAAAGCAGCCTTTAATTGTTCACTTAAAGTGACTCAATTGGTCTCCAGTGGGTGGGCAGAATACCACTTTTCCCGCGAGGGATGAAAGGATGGTATGGAAGTGGGAAAATGATAGCTTTCCCATGCCACTTTGCCAGACTTCCTGCTTCACAACCCATCCCCAAAGGCCCGGGTTACAGAGCTAAGTGAATTTAATAATATATTTTAAAATGTATTTATTTATTAGTGTCACAAGTAGGCTTACATTAACAGTGCAATGAAGTTACTGTGAAAATCCCCTGGTTGCCACACTCCGGCGCCTGTTCAGGTACACTGAGGGAGAATTTAACATGGCCAATCCACCTAACCAGCACGTCTTTTGGATTCGGGGAGGAAATCGGAGTACCCGGGAGGAAACCCACGCAGACATGGGGAGAACGTGCAAACTCCACACAGACGGTGACCCAAGCCGGGAATTGAACCTTCATCCCTGGCACCAAGAGGCAGCAGTGCTAACCACTGTGCCACCATGCCGTCCACTGGTACCCATGATATGAGTCAGTATCTGGAATGGCATGTCACCTTACCTCTCCCTCTTCGCCAGAACCTTCTCGGCTTTTCCTTGTGTGTGTGTATATATATATATATATATATATATAGCTTCGCCCCTTTTTTAGCCCAATGTTGGGAGGCGTCATCATGCCACTTACCCACCTTCCAGTTCATCAGGATTGTTGTACAATGATGTCAGGAGCAGAACTGAATTTGTCATTTATTAGTCACTTAATTCTTTTCGTTCATTGTAAACATCAATCAGTTTTCTTGTGCCAGTATAGGTCTTAGCACTGACTATTTGTGGTGTAGTGTCAAAGCTGACATATTTGACGAATGTAGCAACAAAAGGAATACACAATAACGCTAAGCTTTCCTGCTTAAACTTCCTATTTATAGCTGTATTTCTTCTAGTCACTCTTGATTGGTTTAATTTTCCCATGTGGCCCACTTCACTAGAATCTCAGTCCCCTGAGCTGCAGGTTGCTCTGTTTTCAATTGTTTCATTCGCCCTGAAGCAGATGATGATCAGGCTCCTGATTTGAAACCTTCCTGTTTCTCCCTGCTGCTGCCTAATACCCTAATCCTTGTAAATGCTCCAATTTGGGATTTGCTGCTATCTCCCCATTTCCAATCTAAAGGTTGGCAGTTAATTCCCCCCCACCCCCATCGTCCCCACTCCTTGCTGCCATTTATCCCTCGCTCCAAGGAGGAGCACATTGGCACCATCCCAGCTGTGAACATGGAGCCAGCATTAATTTCTTCAAGTCGTTTGTGGCATTTGTTTTACTTGGATAGCAAAAGCATCTCAAGTGCTTTCAGGGTTCCCAGTCTAGCCAGGTCATATCTGGGTACTTGGCAATAGGGCCTCTCAGTTGATTATCACAAAAGGGTTTTTTTGGCATTTACAACCTTTGCTGATGATTCATACTTGCTAATTTATTTATTGACGCAAGATCCATTATCCACCTCCTGTTGATTCCTGACCCTGGAAACCTTCCTGCGATTTCCCTGTCAATGTTCCCATCCTCAGTTCCTGGAATCTAACTCCTGTGACCATCCCTCCCACGGCTCCACGCTCAGTTCCATTGCTGCTAAGCCTAAATATTCAGGTCCCAGCATAGCCCAGCCTTAGCACCTCCTTCCCACTGCCAGATTCTCCTTGGGTGGCAGTGGTTAACACTGCTGCCTCACAGCACCAGGGACCTGGCTTTGATTTCCGGCTTGGGTCACTGTGTGTGCGGAGTCTGCACGTTCTCCCCGTGTCTGCATGGGTTTCCATCTGGTTTCTTCCCACACTCCAACAATGTGTTGATTGGGTGCATTGACCATGCTAAATTCCCTCTCAGTGTATGCAAACAGGCGCCGGAATGTGGCAACTGGGGGGTTTTCACAGTAACTTAATTGCAGTGTTAATATAAGCCTAGTTGCGACCCTAATAAATAAACTTTCTACTAATCCCATACTCTGGACCCTCCCTCCCAGACTCAAGGACCTCTCCCTGTAATATTTCCAAAACTCAACAACTTTCTAATCTTCTCATATCCCTCTCCCAGGAGTCTCAGACTACAGAACCACTCTCCCAACATCACTCCTACCCAGCAATCATCTGGGATATCTATTCTGCATTTTAAAAGCATTTAAGACATCAGTGCATAGCAAAACAGCCATAATGATCAATCTACACAAAATAATGATCAAGACTCAGATTTCCAACTTGAGTAAAATATGGACCTATCTAAACAAATCACGCATACCACCCTACCATCCATTGACACTGTCTACACTTCCCGCTGCCTCAGAAAAGCAGCCAGCATAATCAAGGACCCCACGCACCCCGGACATACTCTCTTCCAACTTCTCCCGTTGGGAAAAAGATACAAAAGTCTGAGGTCACATACCAACCGACTCAAGAACAGCATCTTTCCTGCTGCCATCAGACTTTTGAACGAACCTATCTTATATTAAGCTGATCTTTCTCTACACTCTAGCTATAACTGTAACACTATATTTTGCACCCTTTCCTTTCCTTCCCTATGTACGCTATACTTTGTATAGCGCGCAAGAAACAATATTTTTCACTGTATACTAATACATGTGACAATAATAAATCAAATCAAATTGGAAATTCTTCCATAGTAGAAAACAATTAAAAAGTTCTGTTTGACTGATTGCATCACAATGGATTGATGATCTGGGTACTTTTTTTGAAATAAACACCATATTCTTGGAGTGTCAGCAATGTCTTGGGAAATGCATACCCCCATGGCTGTCCACAGTAACATCAGCATCATTATTTTAAAAGGACATTGAAATACATGGTACAACACCATTATTCAACTGTTGAATTGCAGCTGTGTGCAACGTGGTGGGAAATTTAACCCCCTTGGACAACTGTGAGGTAAAAATGGTTAAATCCTTAAACCTGACCCCCAATCGCTTCTGATTTTAATGGAGGGAGGGGTTGCAAAAGGTTGGGGGGACTTGGGATGTGTCTCTATTTCAGCTGGGCTTTTGCTTCTAACACGTGAAGGCTGTGAATCCTGAATCTCAGGAATCCCAACAGGTTAAAGAAGGTGAGAAGAAGTGGATGCCTGTGGCAAGTATCTTTATTGAACTGCAGAGGGTAGAAGAAGAAAAAGCAGGAGTGGTACCCGCAATCCCAACAAGCTTACCGTCATGGTTCAGTGCCCACAAGCTCTCCATGATATCCAATAGGCCACCACCACAACCTGCCCAGCTCCCCCATCCTCACCAGCTCTGACGAAGGTTCATCCGGACTCGAAGTGTTGGCTGAATTCTCTTTCCATCGATACCATCAGACCTGTTGAGTTTTTCCAGCATTTTCTGCTTTGGTTCTGCCATCCTCCTATCTGGTTTGGCCTCAAACGCATCGCAATCTCAGGCTTCCCTGACATTCATTTCCCTCCCCGAATGGCAGCCAGACTCTGAACATGGGCTGACACTTAGATGGGAAACCTGTTGAAAAAGAAATTGAGGAAATATCCTGTAGGTAAGTTCTGCAGTACAACCCAGACTTCTGGTTTTCTCGTCTGAAAATCCAACTCTTTATTGTCTCTCTTTGTTTTTCTTGCCCCCCCCCTACTCTTTCCCCCATTTTATCCCCCTGTCCTTACCTTTTCTTCCCCTTTGCTTCCCCTTTCCCCACTTTTTTCTCAATTTTACCTCTCCTCCCCCCCCTCCCCCACATCTTTATCTGTCACAGTTTACCCTCTGATTTCAGCTTCTCTGCCGTTTGGCCATTCACGTCTTCTGTTATCTCTATGGACTGCCATTAGCAGCCTTTCCCCTTGTTTTTGTGGCTATGACTCATCTTTCATTCCTTCACCTTGCAGTATAAATGTCTCCCACTTTCTATGCCTTTTAGCTTTGACAAAGGGTCATCTGGACTCGAAACGTCAGCTCTTTTCCATCCTTACAGATGCTCCCATTGAGATTTTCCTCTTTTGGTTTCAGATTCCAGCATCTGCAGTAATTTGCTTTTATCCACCAGCCCCCGACTCATTCTTCTTCCCAGTCCCAAATAAATATCAAAAACCTTAGTGTGCACTTTTAAGGCAAAAAAAAAGTATTTGGTTCTTGATACTTGTTCAATTAGAAACTAATTGTATGAAATAAATCTTTAGGCCAATTTCATATCCAATTGTTTTTTGTTATATTATTTTAAAATGTAGATCCTGAAATCAATGTGAAAATGTTTTCTGTTAATGAGGAACGAAATAATTGTTGTTAAGTGTGAAATGCAAATTTGCATGTTGGATAGCTGTACACAGTAATGAATTTCCCCCAAACTGTTTAGAAATTAACTTTGAAATTTATTTATTAGTGTAGGCTTACATTAACACTGCAATGAAGTTACTGTGAAAATCCCCTAGTCATCACACTCCGCCTGCCACCTGCTCGGGTACACTGAGGGAGAATTTAGCATGGTCAATACACCTAACCTGCTATACCATAATGCAGGTTTCTGTCAAAGCTGTATTGTTGCTTCAATCTCTCAGTTGTTCCCCTATATGCACAATGTACTGAACAGATTTCCTCCCAGTTTGACACAATCCTGCTTTAATTCCACATTCCCACACTGACTTATTCAAAGGCCTCTACATTTAATTGAAGTGCAAAAAAATAAGAGTGCTTATTGTTTTTCTAAATATGTGGTAATTAGATCAGATCGGAATAAAATTGCTGCCATCCTTTCATTAGCAACTATAATAAATGGAATAAACAACCAATGTGTTTCCTTCTCGTTCATTGAAAGCCATGTTGTAGCTACCAAACTCAACGATTTTGGTGATCAGATGACACGACAGGCACAAATGTTTGATCTAGAAAGTTGGAAAAATATAAAATGCTCTAATTTTGTGCATTCATATTAAATCACTAACAGACATGTGGTAAGAAACATTATATATGGTGGCGCAGTGGTTAGCACTGTTGCCTCACAGTGCCAAGGACCCGGGTTCGATTCCCAGCTTGGGTCATTGTCTGTGTGGAGGTTGCAAGTTCTCCCTGTGTCGGCGTGGGTTTCCTCCAGATGCTCTGGTTTTCTGCCACAGTCCAAAGATGTGCAGGATAGGTGCATTGGCCATGCTAAATTCTCCCTCAGTGTACCCGAACAGGCTCCGGAATGTGGTGACTAGGGGATTTTCACAGTAACTTCATTGCAGTGTTAATGTAAGCCTACTTGTGACTAATAAATAAACTTTACAAAATTTAAACACTAATATTGCACATCATAAATTGCAGATTATAATTGTTCTAAATTTAAAAAGAAATAATTTAACATATTTTCTATTAGAATAAATCAGTGGGGTATCTTGTTTTCATCCAGATGAAAGGATTATAAAATGCGTCTTGCTGTTTTGATTGTAGGTGTGCTTCTTTGTAGCTCTGTACTACAATGTCATTATTGGCTGGAGCTTCTTTTATTTGTCCAAGTCCTTTCAGCATCCGTTACCCTGGGATCAGTGTCCCTTGGAGAAAAACGGTACCCAGACCTGTGAGTATCCAGCCATGATATCCTGTTGTTGCACAAGATGTCTTTGTGTGTTAAGATGTACGAACAATGTGATGTCTTCCGGTTTTTTCCAGTCGTGGTGCCAGAATGTGAAAAAAGCTCCGCCACTACCTATTTCTGGTACCGAGAAGCTCTGGATATATCTAACTCCATCTCAGAGAGTGGAGGTCTGAATTGGAAGATGACTATCTGCCTGTTCATAGCCTGGCTGATGGTCTGTCTTGCCATGATCAAAGGCATCCAATCTTCAGGAAAGGTTAGTGTTTCTCTTCACTGCTAATGTTGAGATTTCCGTCTTTAATTTGTGCTTAGTATACCTATTTCCTCGTGAAATAGGCAAACTAATTCTTTCTTATTCACAGCTGAAAATATGAATGACTGTATTTAGTCAGTATTATGTAGAATATTTTGAATTCGAAATTACAGACCTGAAAATGTTGAGACTTGCCCAGTGGAAACACAGATTGGACGATTAGACATGGGGATCAGTGCTTGATTCATAACATTGGGGTTGATCTTACTGGCTCGTCACGCTAGTCGATCGGCCTGGCGAGCCGGAATGGTCGTAGGGAGGTGGGAAACCAGGTTCGTGCCCAGTTTCTCACCTCTGATGATGTTACCGGCTCCATTGTAATTGGCAAAATCAGCCTCACGCCCGGGATGGGTGGAAGGCTGATTTCAATATCCATTAACTTATTTTGATGTAATTAGTGAGTCCTGGATGCGATTGTCCGTGCTGGCTTGCCTTAGTGACCTCGTGGTGGAGGTCCTCACCAGCGAGGATCACGTATGGTCCCCACCAACGGGGACCTGACGTCATGATCTCGCTGGGGGGGGGGGGGGGGGGGGGAGGTGGTGGATGGGAGGGAGGCCCCCCTGGCCTGGGTGGTCGAAGGCAGGGGTGGGCAGTGCCCTTTGGCAGTCCACCTGGCACCATGGAGTGCCAGTAGATCCAAGGGATCAGGGTCTAAGACGTCGGGGCCTGAATGGTGGGTGGCCCATGACAGGGAGTTGTGGGCGGGGTGCTCCATAGGGTGAGTGAGGGTACTCTGCATCAGGGATCGGCCAGGCGGCGATTGCACAGGGGTGTTGGGGGAATCAGAGGTGGGAATTGGCCAGAGTGGATGTAGGGGATATCCGGGGAGTGGTCCGGGGGGTGTGATGTCTGGCGGGGGGGCATGTCCAGGGAGGCGATCGGAGGTGGTGGAGGGGTGGGGGGAATGATAGACCTCCTTGTACACAGTGTACTGGGAAATCAGAGTGCCTGCGTAATGGTGCTCCTACACCTCAGCAGCCAGGAGGGTTCTGCCCACTCCCCCTACTGGTGAGAATCATATTTGGGATATTTTTTCCCTAAGTGTGACAAGATAGCATCTGGGAGCTCGCTCGTTCGGCATTTCGAATTGTTTTGGTAAAATCACCCCATTATCTATGTTCTGGTCATTAATTTTAATATTCTGTGAATCTAGTACCTATTTAACATGGACAATTGTCAACCTGGCTAGATATTTTAAATTTAAGGACAAGAATGCTTCCATATTTCTTAGCAGGTATACAAAATGTATTCCAAAATTGGTGGCAGAGTGGTTAGCTCTGCAGCCTCATAACATCAGGCACTCAGGTTCTCCCCATGTCTCCATGGGTTTCCTCTGGGTACTGCGGTTTCCTCCCATAGTCTGAAGATGTGCAGGTTAGCTGGATTAACCATGCTAAGTTGCTCCCTATTCTTCCAAAATGTGTAGATTAGATAGATTAGCCATGGCAAATCGGTGGGGTTACAGGGATAGAGCAGAGGAGAGAGCCTGGGTAATATAAGTTTTTAAAGTTTATTTATTAATATCACAAGTAGGCTTATACTGTGAAAATCCCTGAGTCGCCACACTCCAATGCCTGTTCAAGTACACTGAGGGAGAATTTAGCATGGCCAATGCACCTAACCAGCAGGTCTTTCGGACTGTGGGAGGAAAGTAGAGCACCAGAAAGAAACCCACGCAGACACAGGGAGAACGTGGAGACTCCACACAAATAGTGACCCAAGCCGGAATTGAACCCGGGTCCCTGGCACTGTGAGGCAGTAGTGTCAACCACTATGCCACCATGCTGCCTCTGATACTCTTTCAGAGAGTCGGTGTGTACTCAATGGGCTGAATGATGCCCTTCTGCACTGTGGGGATTCTATGATCAACCCTTTCATTTTGATCTGATATGCTGTTAACTAGATCTTGCCAAGTCATAAGCAAAGCTGTAGCTGCTTTTGTTGCTGCGTTCCTAACCTAGGCTCGGACAAAGTTTGATACCCATCTGGTTCATTAATATCCTTTAGGGAAGGAAATCTACCATCCTTATCTGGTCTGACCTACATGTGACTCCAGAGCCACAGCAATGTGGTTGACTCTCAACTGCCCTCAGGCAACTAGGGATGGGCAATAAATGCTGGTCAGCCAGCGGCAACCATGTCCCACGTAGGAATAAAACAAAGGTTAGGATAAATTTCGTAGACTCATGCTTCAGCTGATAAATGGTATGCCCTTGATTTGAATTTGAGTCAAATCATTTAAGGGTTCATTTCATCAGAACACTACAGCAGCCACTAAACAATTGGCAGAGAAACTAAAATGGAATAGTTAGTGAATCAACATGGAATTTGTATCCTTTGAGCCATGTCCACTCGTAACTTTTCAGCCTCTTAAAACACAAGAACCTAAGAGATAGGGGTAGACCACATGACCCATTGAGCCTGCTCCACCATTCAATACTATCCTGGCTGATCTTGGACTTCAACTCCCTTTTCCTACTCTCTCCCCATATTCCTGAAGTCGCTGCGAGACCAAAAATCTGAGTTAAATGTATTCAATGGTGGAGTAACCACAATCCTTCAGGGTAGAGAATTGTTCTGTTCACCAGTTCATAGATTCTTTCACGCAGAATGAGGATAAATATTATATGTACATTCTAATGTCTTTTAGGGAGGGGAATCTGCTGTCCTTACCTGGTCCAGCCTACATGTGAACCCAGAACTACAGCAATCATAGAAAATCATAGAAACCCTACAGTACAGAAAGAGGCCATTCGGCCCATCGAGTCTGCACTGACCACAATCCCACCCAGGCCCTATCCCCATATCCCTACATATTTTACCCACTAATCCCTCTAACCTACGCATCTCAGGACACTAAGGGGCAATTTAAGCATGGCCAATCAACCTAACCCGCACATCTTTGGACTGTGGGAGGAAACCGGAGGAAACCCACGCAGACACGAGGAGAACGTGCAAGCTCCACACAGACAGTGACCTAAGCCGGGAATCGAACCCAGGTCCCTGGAGCTGTGAAACAGCAGTGCTAACCACTGTGCTACCGTGCCGCCCACAATGTGGGTGACTCTCCGTTGTCCTCCAAACGCAATTAGGGATGGGCAGTAAATGCTGGCCAGCCAGCGATGCCCATGTCGCACAAATGAATTTAAAAAAGACCATTGTCCTAGATTTTACCAATTAAAAATTGGGATTTGTTATGTGTTGTTTATTTAGAATATATCAGTTGCAATTTTGGTTCTTAGGGTTAAGGTATAATCCTGCTTTAACGCCTCTAGCTTACCCAGGTCTCTTCTTTGCCTTCCTCTCCTCCCTCTTCCAGGTGGTTTTACAGTATGTGCCCCACAGGACATGGTATCTCCTTCTCCCTTCTTATTGCTCTCAAGACAGTGCACCTTCCTTCCTTCCATATACTGATCGTAATTTTCTAGCCTCTGGGAAATTTTTGTCTCAGTACCGCAGCAGCTGTAAATGCAATCAGGCGGCAGAATAATGAAAATATTCAGGCAGGAGTTGAGTGACATTGCCAGGACCCCCAACACCAGTTATGTGTTAATTCGCACTGCAGTATTATTCTTTTAATCTTCCCACGGGGCGGCACGGTGGCACAGTGGTTCGCACTGCTGCCTCACAGCGCCAGGGACCCGGGTTCGATTCTCGCCTTCGGTCACTGTTTGTGTGGAGTCTGCATGTTCTCCCCGTGTCTGCGTGGGTTTCCTCCGGGTGCTGCGGTTGCCTCCCACAGTCTGAAAGATGTGCTGGTTAGGTGCATTGACCCGAACAGGCGCAGGAGTGTGGCGACTAGGGGAATTTCACAGTTACTTCATTGCAGTGTTAATGTAAGCCTTACAGGTGACTAATAAATAAATAAATTAAATAAACACACCGTAAGTGATACAAGTCAGAAGAAGGGTGGCGCAGTGGTTAGCACTGCTGCCTCACAGCACCAGGGACCTGGGCTCAATTCTGGCCTCGAGTGACTGTCTGTGCGAAGTCTGCACTTTCTCCCCGTGTCTGCGTGGGTTTCCTCCGGGTGCTCTGGTTTCCTCCCACGGTCCAAAGATGTGCGGGTTAGGTTGATTGGCCATGCTAAATTGCCCCTTAGTGTCGCCGGGGCGGGGCGGGTGGCGGGGGGGGAGGGGGGGCGAGGTGGGACTAGCAGGGTAAATAAGTGGAGTTATGGGGATAGGGGGCCTGGGTGGGATTGTGGCCGGTGCAGACTCGATTGGCCAAATGGCCTCCTTCTGGGCTGTAGGGATTCTATGATTCTAAGGCTAATAGTGTGGCACTATTTACATGTATTTAGGAGAAGCTGCAAGCAGATTTAACACATGGTGTTCTTTAGTCCCATGAGATCTCTGAGCCTCGAAGGCTAGGTCCAACTCTTTGCTGCTATGTGTACTCATGGAATTTATTGTTGAAATCTGCTGCTTTGTTTAATTCTCGCTATTTTCTTGAAGATGCAGCTGTATGCCCCTGTTAGACATTTGCCTTGTCAGAAATTTCACCTTCCCAAACCACAAGCAATTCACTGATAGCGTAACTCTTCTATTTAAATGTGGCTAGAACTATACAAATCAGTCAGGCCTCCCAGCGATGTTCTCATGCAAAGCGAGATGACATTCTGTTCTCCTATGCACCCTAATCAGCCACCCAAATTTTCCAGCTGTCCCTGCCCAGTGCTATCGAAGAGGACGCCCGCTGCCAGGGGTGCGAACAACGGCAAAACCCGGCGACAGCGGCGGGACTGGAACGTTCCTCCGCCCACCAATGATGGGCTGCCCTCGCTGCCACAAAACATGCCAAGGCATGTGGGAGTGGAGGGGGGGTGGGGGGGAAGGGGGTCGCAGGCAAAAAATCCCACCCTGTATCTTTAGCTCTATCTTTCCCCCTCCAGGCTTCCTCTTCCTCTCCCATCCACCTTCAGTTGGATCTCGCCCTCTCGCTTCATTCAACATTACAGGATAAATTTTCATTTTTGCCACCACAAAGCCAGTCACGAAATGAAAACCAGGAAGGTTTTCACACAGGGCAAGTGTTTGTTCTCGCTTGCTGATCAGGCTGGCAGCGCAGATGAAAATTTACCCCCATGTGTTTGTTTCCCTTATTGCCAAAGGCAGCATACTAAAATAGAATGAGGAGCTTATTCACTGGAGACAGAATCCTTGGGCGTACATTGCCTCAGGGAGTCTGCATTACATGAACAAAGAAAGAAAGTTAACCATTTTTTCTCTGGGTTTTAGCCTAGACCATGCAATAGTTCACAGTCTTTCCTGTGAAAATACCTCTTGTTTCTTTTTACGTTAGGAGTCTCTGAACGTTCAGTGATTGTGTGAAGATCATGAGATGTGGGCGAGAATGCAGGGGAGGTGATGGCCTCGTGGTATTATTGCGAGACTATTAACCCAGAAACTCAACTAATGTTCTGGGGACCCAGGTTCGAATTCCGCCACAGCACATGGTGGAATTTGAATTCAATAAAAGATACCTGGAATTAAGAATCTACTGATGACCACGAAACCATTGTCGATTGTCGGAAAAACCCATTTGATTTACTAATGTCCTTTAGGGAAGGAAATCTGCCATCTTTATCCAGTCTGGCCTACATGTGACTCTAGATCCACAGCAATGTGGTTGACTCTTAACTGTCCTCAGGCAACTAGGGATGGGCAATAAATGCTGGCCTGCCAGCGACGCCCATGTCCCATGAATGAATAAATCTGAAGTTCATAAAGGGGATGAATTGAAGCTGGGTTAATGAGTATGTGTACGATTCATGTAAATATTTTATGTTTGACTTGTTTTGAGGATATATGTTGGGGGATGGAGGAGGTGCATTGGGATAAGGAACTGTCATGCCAGATGTTTCAGGTATTTTCCCTCAAATATGGCTGGCTGGAGGATATATTAGGAAGAATTGTTTTTTGCAATATGATTGATGAACATTTAAAGAAAATGGAATACCCAGAAAGAAGCAAATTGACAGAGAGGCATGGCATTCATGACTTATCAGTGGCTGACAACATGATACCCACAAGAAATCATAATCCAAACATGGCAGGATAAGCAGGTGGCCTGTGAAGGGATTTTGTTTTCACGTATAATTCCCAGGATGTACTACCAGCAAAAATAAACACGTTTCTGGCGGTCTGGGATGTGTGTGCGCAGAATGAGCAGAAATGCATATTCCCACTGCCTCTAACAGTGGGGCAGACAGGCCTGTGTCCTGCGTTATAAAATCTGTCATTTGTGGTAACACAAAAACTAATTAAAATATATAATACTGTGGCATTGAAATCATATTTCCCAATGTTAGGAAAGGACACGAATTTATAAGGAAGTCCATTGCCTGTGATTTCAGGAAAGCATTCAACGGCTTACTTAGTGCTTTTGTTAAAATACAGAAAGTGACATTTTATTAAAGTGCATTATTATATTCGGCTCTTTGCCCTCTTCCGTGAACGAATATCAGCCACACTCTCTCTCAGCAGACAAAGGCTAAATGGAAGGTCTGCCTTTTCCCATTCTCAGGACAAAAGTAAAACACTGCACACAGGAAAAAGGGTGGGATTTTCCAGCTGCACGCGCCCTGAAACCGGAAAATCCCACCTGAGGTCAACGGACCTTTCCATGATCCGCTCCTTGTCCGCTACAAATTCTGTGGCAGGCAGAATGGGAAGATTTGCCCCATAGAGGTAGGAATTCCAGAAATGTGAGTTAGGTGGATTAGCCATGCTAAATTGCCCCTTAGTGTCAGGGGAATAAGCTAGGGATTATGGGGAAAGGGCCTGGGTGGGATTGTGGTCGGTACAGACTTGGTGGGCCGAATGGCCTCCTTCTGCACTGTAGGATTCTACGATTCTATTAATAGGCCACCAGGTCCTTCAAGCCTGTCCCGCCATTCAATCTGATCACAGCTGATCTACGCTGGCCTTAACTCCTTTTCTGTGCCATTTCCTCATAGTCCTCTATTTCCTGGTCTATCAAATATTTATCCACCTCCACTTTAAATACTTCTAGTGATACAAGCCTCCACCACCCTGTGTGGCAGAGAATTCCAAAGATTCACCTCTCTCTTCAAGAAGAAACTTCTATGCACCTCAGTTTTAAATGACCGGCCTTTTATCTTGGAGCAATGTTCCCCTGTTCAAGACCCCCCCCCCACTAGTCAAAACATCTCACCATCTACCCTGTCAAGCCCCAGATGCTGGAAATCCGAAACAAACAGAAAATGCTGGAAATACTCAGTGGGTCGGGCAGCATCTGTGTCACAGACCTGAAACCTGAACTTTTGGTTCTCCTGACCCGCTGGGACGGCATGGTGGCACAGTGGTTAGCACTGCTGCCTCACCGCTCCAGGGACCTGGGTTTGATTCCTGGCTTGGGTCACTGTCTGTGTAGAATTTGCACTTTCTCTCCGTTTCTGCGTGGGTTTCCTCCGGGCGCTCCCGTTTCCTCCCACACTCCAAAGATGTGTGGGTTAGATTGATGGCCATGCTAAATTGCCCCCAGTGTTAGGGGAATTAGCAGGATAAATGTTTTTAAGGTAAGGATAGATAAATTTTTGAACAGCAAAGGAATTAAGGGTTATGGTGAGCGGGTGGGTAAATGGAGCTGAGTCCACGAAAAGATCAACCATGATCTTATTGAATGGAGGAGCAGGCTCGAGGGGCAAGATGGCCAATTCCTGCTCCTAGTTCTTATGTTCCTATGTAAATGTGTGGGATTACGGGAATGGGGCCTGGGTGGGATTGTGGTTGGTACAAACTTGATGGGCTGAAGGGCCTCCTTCTGTAGTGTCGGGATTCTGTGATTCCATGATCAAGAGTTTTAGGTTCTGATGTTGCTGGTGTATTTTCTCCCCCATGCTGAAGCAATAGTCCTGATCGTAGTAGTTTGGCGCCTGTACAGTCAAAGTGTCACTCTTTTAATCTGTTTTCATTTCATTTATATCTGTTACACCTGTCTGAGAAAGCACCCATAATGAAACGGGTGTAACAGATGTAAATTAAATAAAAACTGGAAATGCTGGGTAAGTGAAGCAGGTCTGGCAGTGTGGGCAGCAGGGTGGGGCACAATGGTTAGCCCCTGCTGCCTCACAGTGCCAAGTACCCGGGTTCGATTCCAGGCTCGAGTCACTGTCTGTGCAGACTCTGCACATTCTCCCCGTGTCTGCATGGGTTTCCTCCGGGTGCTCCCTCCGGTTTCCTCCCACAGTGCAAAAAACGTGCTGGTTAGGTGGATTGGCCGTGCTAAATTCTCCCTCAGTGTACCCGAACAGGCGCCAGAGTGTGGCGACTCGGGGATTTTCATATTAACTTCATTGCAGTGTTAATGTAAGCCCATTTGTGACATTAATAAATAAACTTTAAACAGTATCTCTGGAGAGAGAAACACAGTTAATGTTTCAAGTTTTTATCACCCTTCTGCAGAACTGAACAGTTTTAAATGAGATTGGCTCAAAAGTGTGGCTGTGAGTTCACTGTCTACTCAGACTGTTTAATGATGCCATCTGACCAGTATACCTGAACCACACTAATGATGCTTGCTTAATCCCACAGCACAACTTCAACCATAATGAGCAGTTCGTGACTCGATCAATGAAAGAAGACTTTTTAATTAATAATTCTTTTAAAAAATCTATTTGTATCATCCTTTTTCTATGTGCATATCAATTGGTGAATTGCATTTCGTGCACATTAATGCTTTACGGAAAGCTATAGCAAGGCACTATCGTGCAGAGCTCTGATAATTTCCAGAGTTTTCTTTCATGTGGGCTTCCCATTCTGTCCTTCAGGTTCTGCCTTCATGTGGGTGGCGCGGTGGCACAGTGGTTAGCACTGCTGCCTCACAGTGCCAGGGATCCGGATTCAATTCCGGCCTCTGGTGACTGTCTGTGTAGAGTTTGCACGTCCTCCTCGTGTCTGCGTGGGTTTCCTCCGGGTGCTCCAGTTTCCTCCCACACGCCAAAGATGTGCGGGTTAGGTTGATTAGCCATGCTAAATTATCCCTTAGTATCAGGGGGATTAGTAGGGTAAATACATGGAGTTGCAGTGATAGGGCCCGGTCGGATTGTTGTTGGTGCAGGCTCGATGGGCCAAATGGCCTCTTTCTGCATTGTAAGGAGTCTATGATTCTTCGAACATCGAGTTGATTCACTTACTCAGGAGATACCCATAAGTAGCAGTTAGTTTTGCTGCTAAACATGTGTCAGGCCATTTTAAAACCTTGTGATCACCAGCACAGTACCATTAACACCAACATTTTTAATATTATGAGTGTGCTTCCTTATTTACACCTCCTTGATTTCACATCAACATGTGCGTTATTCATCAGATTGGACTATTCAATTACCTGCGGATTGAATTAATCCTTATTCTGCTCACTGAGGGAGATCACTAAGTCAAAAATTTTATCATAGAATTCCTACAGTGCAGAAGGAGGCCATTTGGCCCATCGAGTCTGTACCAACTCTCTTGAGCATCTTATCCAGGCCCTATCCCCATAATCCAACATACTTATGCAGTTAATCATCCTAACCTACACATTTTGGGACATTAAGAGGCAATTTACTGTGGCCAATCCACCTAACCTGCACATCTTTGGACTGTGGGAGGAAATCGGAGCACCCGGAGGAAACCCAAAAAGACAGGAGGAGAATGTGAAAACTCTACACAGACAGGCATCCAAGGCTGGAATTGAACCTGGATCCCTGGCACTGTGAGGCAGCAGTGCTAACCACTGTGCCACCGTGCCATCCAATGTCACCCTGCCACCCAGGGGGCAGATTTGACCTCAGTAACCCATCGATACTGAGTGTACTGGTCATGTAACAGTGATCTCCAGACCCTAAATTGATGGTGGTATGGTCGGGCATCCAATTAATCCCTTCCTTATCTTCCACCAGATATTTTGCAGGGTATCCCCTTGCACAGGGTGGGAAGAATTGAATGATCCTCCTAATTCTGGTACATTCTAGGTGGGCACCCCTGTGGCTTGGGGTGGGGGTGCCCTCCTACTTGGGCAGCCTGTGCCCAATGAAGGGACTTGTTGATGGAAAAGGCCACCCACATGAGAAGGCCCTGGTCTGCCCCGATCCCTCTGGTACGGGAGAGCTGCTGACATTTGATGGCTGGCGGCTCTCGGAGGTGAGATATCCACCTTGAAGATGCTTTTGACCCAGTCACCAAACAACTAATTGACTTAGATTGGGGAAGGGTGGGCGGAGTGGGGGATGTTGGAATTGCAGATGCGGGGTTGCTACCAGCTCTGCAGCCAGTGGATAGGCCTACACTGCAACCATTAATTTCCACCCTGTACAAAGTCATTTACGGGAAGCCATTCTTCGCAATGAGTCCATGTCGACTTTCCGCAGAACAATCCAGTCTGTCTCAGTTCCCCATTCAATCTACATAACTCTGCAAAATGATTTCCTTCAAGTGTCCATTCAGTTTCTTTTTTGAAATCATTGATAATTTCTGCTTCCACCCCCTTCATGAGCAATGAGTTCTCGGTGATGTCTACTTGCTCCAGAGAAAGGTATTTCCTCACATTCCACCTGCATCTCTTACCCAAAATTTTAAATCCCTTTACCATCAACTAATGGGAAGAGTATTTCCTTGTCTACCTTACTAAGCCTGTCGCAGTCTTATACACCTCCATCTAATCTCCTTTACTCCAAGGAGATACTTTACTTTCAGATAAAGCTCGGCACAACATCGTGGGCCGAAGGGCCTGTTCTGTGCTGTACTGTTCTGTGTCTATGTGTCTGTGAGAACAACTCCAGCCTTCCCAACCAAACGTTGTAACTAAAACCCCCTTATCCCTGAAACAATTAAGAATTCTAAAACCTTATCCATCACTGATAACTGGCCTGTAGCTGCTAGGAATGTCCTTGCACACTTTCTTGAATAAGGGTGTCAAATTTGCCACTCTCCAATCTGCTGACATCGCCTCCATATCTAGTGAAGATTGAAAAATTAAGGAAGACTTTCAAATATCTCCCCCCCCCCCCCCCCCCCCTCCACCCCCCCTTCCTTTAGGAACCCGGGATACAAACTATCAGGACCAGATGCCTTATCTACCTCAAGAATAGCCCAATCCCTCTTGTACCTTGTTCCCACTTTAGAGTATACTAGCACCAATGTCCTGTTTAGCAGTCAATTCAACAATGTAAGAAAGATTACATTTAAATGTTATTTATCTTTTTCTTCATTGCTGTCTCAAGAATTTTGCTGTACCATACAAACAAGACCAATTGTCATTTGTCCGCTTGCTGGGGTATCTCTCCTTTGTTGTTGCCTTCATTCTGGATAACGATGTTCCACTGTGTTTTTAATGAAGCACCAAGCAATTCCACAGGTGGAAGATAATCAGTAACTTCATTCATGGAGCTACGAAAAATATTGGCCGAACTTTTCTGGCTGTTCCCGCCGGTGGGAGCATCTGGTCCCGCCAGCGGCCACATTCCAGTGGCACGTTCCCTGGTGGTGGAGGGTATGGAGCATGCAAAACTCCATAGGCAGGACTGGAAGATCCTGTGGGCGGCCAGTGGTGGGTCGCCTCCTCCGCTGGAAAACACACTGCTGCGGCCTGGAAAATTCTGCCTATTGTACGTGATTTTAGAAAGGCGTTTCCATTGTGTGGTCTTTTGTGACATTGCAAGTAACGACTCTTGGAGAGCAGTGACTCTTGTTATGGAGTAGCAAACAATGTCATAGAATCCTAGAATCTCTACAGCGCAGAAGGAAGCCATTCGTCACATTGAGCCTGCATGGACAAAATCCCATCCAGGCCCTTTTCCCTGTAACTCCACGTATTTACCCTGCTAATCCCCCTGACAAGGGACAATTTAGCATGGCCAATCAACCTAACCCACACATCTTTGGAGTGATGTCTGATGGACATAAGTGAAATAAGTGAGTAGTTCATCCATTTCGCTGGCATTGAAAGGATTGTCGGGTCAGACACAACAAGAACTCCTTCAGAGTAGCCTTTGTGAGGCCCATATCTGAAAATTGTTTGACTGCTCATGTACGCCACACTGGTTAGCGTTGCTGCCTCACAGCTCCAGAGACCTGGGTTCGATTCCCAGTTTGGGTCACTGTCTGTGTAGAGTTTGCACATTCTCCCCATGTCTGTGTGGGTTTTCCCTGGGTGCTCTGGTTTCCTCCCACAGTCCAAAGATGTGCGGGTTACGTGCATTGGCCATGCTAAATTGTCCCTTATTGTCCCAGGATGCGTAGGTTAGAGGGATTAGTGGGGTAAATATGTGGGGTTATGGGGATAAAGCCTGGGTGGGATTGTTCTCAGTGCAGACTTGATGGGCCGAATGGCCTCCTTCTGCACTGTAGTGTTTCTATGTTCTATGCTCCCATATCTTGTATAGTTATCCTTAATTTTGTATTAGAAATCGTGGAAAGAGCAGATTGATAGAAAAAACACCCAGTGTAAGGAGCACTCAAATCATTAAAAAAAGGGCCTTTGGGATGTCTCAGATTCTGATTTAAAGGATGAAATTAGCTCAGAGACAGGCTCCTCTATCTTGGAGAACTGCACAATGGGCCCTTCGTGCACTCATAGTCAATGAGGCAGAAACTATGCTAACTATTCAACTCCTCCCATTCAACAAAAGTAATAAAATAGGTCGATTTAATTGACGCTGAACTGGCTCCAGTGTCTGGAGGCTGAGTAGATATTTTTGGGTTTGATAGTAATTTTATCAGAGAAGTTCAAAGGTCAGCTTCGGTCATCGAAAGCAAATGAAAGCCACGTTCTGGATTGGGAAGATTATTAGAGAGCATACTGTTCACCAAAATAAATAACTCGTCTGATACCCCCGAACCATTCCAGGGTTATGTTTATTCGATGTGAGGCAGTGACAGTGATCCAATATAAATGTTTTTTTAAAGATCCTGTGGCATTTAAAAATTGAAGTGTTGATAAGGTTTATTTTTTCTGACAACTCGGTGGAAATTTAGAGGTCCAAACAATGTTGCTAAAGCAATGGAAGAAATGTATCTGTAGAATACTTCGCTGTGGAAGGTCCCAAGATTTGACCTCCCAGTCATTTCTCGAAATTAAGATTGATATAATGGTTAATGTCTGCCCTGATCCACAAAGCGGGTGAAATGTTTGGACTTAGCCGCATTCCAACATCATTCTATAATCTAGAAAACTCCGAGATCCAGAAATGACTTGCTCCCGAGTATTTTGGACTGGAAAAGTCACTGTGTGTTAATAGAAGCACACAAATTCAAGTTTTTGTTTTCGGGCAGACATGTGGCATTATGAGTGCTGACCACCTCCCACCCCCCCCCCCCCCCCCCCCCCCCCCCCCCCCCCACCCCCACCTCACAAACACACACACACACACAGGATAATTATCTGGTGAAGCTCAATGTGAAGAATAGCCACTCGGGTGAGATGCCAGTGAGTGACTGGCATTTATACCACTGTACGCCATCTGGAGAGCCAGTGCCTTTAGGAGACTGAAGATGTGCCTTCAGGAGGACAGGAGGCTCAGTGGTTAGCACTGCTGCCTCACAGCGCCAGGGACCCGGGTTCAATTCTGGCCTCGGGTCACTGTATGTGTGGAGTTTGCACGTTCTCCCCATGGCTGCATGGGTTTCCTCCGTGTGCTCCGATTTCCTCCCACAGTTCAAAGATGTGCGGATCAGGTTAATTGGCCATGCTAAATTGCCCCATAGTGTCAGGGACATTAGCAAGGTAAATAAGTGGGGTTAAGGGTATTGGGCCTGGGTGGGATTGTGGTCAGTGCAGACTTGATGGGCCAAATGACCTCCTCCTGCACAGTAGGGATTCTATGAGATTGGTGAATGCTGATAGGATGGAGATCATTGTTAAGGATGAAACAAACAAAGGCTTAATAGCTGATCATCTTGTACATTCAGTGTATCTTTAATCTCGACAATGTTGGTGTTATCTGGATACTTCCAAATGCAGTAAGAAGTTTAACAACACCAGAAGTTTAACAACACCAGAACACCGGAAGTTTAACAACTTCCAAATGTACAGCTGTATTAAAATCCATGACTATACAGAAGACACTGTGAGAAAAAAACTTTTTCATACAGCGTATGGTTGAGATCCGGAATACACTGCTTGGAAGTGTGGTGGGAACAGGTTCAACTGAGGCACTTAGGAAGGCATTGGATGAATAGGAACAATGTGCAGGGGTACGGGGAAAAGGCAGGGGAATGGCACTAAATCATGATGCCCGCTTGGAGAGCCAGTGTAGACATGATGGGCCAAATGGTCTCCTTCTGCGTCATAACAATTCTGTGACTGGGATACCAGCACAACTAATCCTGATACTTCTCTATCATTGCATTTTGCAAAGTTTCAATCATGCAGTGTTGGTTGAAATGCAGTTATCGAATTGTTAAGCTTTCAAATATCATTTAGAAGTAAAGAAAAAGTGTTTTTTTTTGCTGAAACAATTGACCTCTCGATCCATTTTTTTCAGGTGATGTATTTTAGTTCTCTGTTTCCCTATGTTGTACTTATCTGCTTTCTGGCTCGAGGTCTCCTTCTGAAAGGTTCTTTCGATGGCATCCGTTACATGTTTACTCCAAAGGTATGCTGTACTGAGTTTCATTGTTAAGTTGGAAATGCTTCTTTTACTGACACTGCCGGTACGATCTGGTGATGGGATTTCCGATAAATGCTTGTTATAAATGATTGTTATACTGCATGCCACCTAGTGGCACAATGTACTAGTATCTACGCTGACAATCACAAACCAGGTTATTCTGTTAGTTTAATAAATGTAATCAAATCAAGCTGTGCACACAAGCTGATACAAAAATAACAAAAGGACCTAAGATCTTGATTTATTTTACAAAGATCAGCAGAAAATCACAGTCAAGCCCAGTATTGCTCAGAAAAGAGTATGCTGCCTAATTAATGGATCTGTCAATATAATTATTGGCTGTTTCCGATCACAGTTTCAATAATGGGTGCTGATTATATTGTGGAAAGGATTAAAACTACATCAGCAAATGATACAAGGGTTATAACAGTTTTTTAAAATACTTTTCTAATTCAATCAAATCAAGTCCAATTCAGAGTCTCAACAAGTTGAGACATTTCCGATCCAAGCTGACAAGACAGGGCCTCCACTCCTGTCTTGGACCTGATCTACATGAGCCAAGCTGATTGGAGTAGGTGCAGACTCACCTCCTCCAAGGCTTGATCTCATTTGCATCTTAGCCAAAAGGCCGAGATGCCGCTTTTAAAAATTGCTTCAAATGAAGCTTAAATGTAACCTAATGACCTCAACCAAGCGCAGCATCCTCCTATCCATACTACACCTGATCTTAGCCAAAAGGCCGAGAAGCGATTATAACAGTTACCAGAGGCAAAGTTCTCACATATATGTTTATAGATACATAAGCTAGTCACTCATAAATCCAATAAAGAATTCAGGAGAAACTTCTTTATCCAGAGAGTAGTTGGAATGTAGAACTTCCTACCACGTGGAGTAGATGAGGTGAATAGCCTTGGAGTCTGTAAGGAGAGGTTTCATCACGCAAACCAGCCTCCCATCCATTGACTCCATCTACACTTCCTGTTACCTCAGAAAAGCAACCAGCATAATCAAGGACCCCACGCACCCTGGACATACTCCCTTCCACCTTCTTCCGTCAGAAAAAAGATACAAAAGTCTGAGGTCATGTACCAAACAAGCCTAGCACCTGCTACTTACTGCACTTATTCAAGGAGGCAGCTTGTTTCATTTTGCTATCGTACAGCATGGTCAGTGCAGGCTTGGAGGGCCAAAGGGCCTGTTCCTGTGCTGTAATTTTCTTTGTTCTTTGTCCCTCCTATTTTATGGTAGTTTGAAGATAATATACGTTCACTTTTCTTCATCCATAAATCCAAAAATCGTGTCCAAAAAATGCACGTTTTAAAATCTCATCAACTTTTAGCAAGTTTAGTCTAGTTGTTTGTCTGCACTGTTTACCTTGCGATCTTTGTGGTGAGCATTTTCATAGAACCTCTACAGTGCAGAAAGAGGCCATTCAGCCCATCAAGTCTGCACCGACCACAATCCCACCAAGGCCCTATTCTCATAACCCCACACATTTATCCTGCTAACCTCCCGACACTAGAGTTAATTTAGCAGGGCCAATCAACCTAACACGCACATCTTTGGACTGTGGGAGGAAACCGGAGCACCCGGTGGAAATCCACACAGACATGGAGAGAATTTGCAAACTCCACACAGACAGTGACCCAAGCCGGGAATCGAACCTGGGTCCCTGACGCTGTGAGGCAGCAGTGCTAACTACTGTGCTACCGTGCCGCCCCAAGAAACATTTCAAGGTGACCTGTGTTTATTATTTAGTGGGACATCTTACTTTTCTAGCCATTGTATTTAGTTTAGACTATAGCAAGCCTCGGCTTTGGCTATTATAATGTGATAAGCCTAGTCCTAACTGCAGTATCCAAAAACTGAAATGATCGGACCCTAAGGATTTCAGATAAAAGATGCTTGACCTGCACTTGTATATGCAAAGAGGCAAAGCACCATTTGTAACACGTGCAAGGAAAGCCCAGAAATCATTCCCAGTACCTTCAGAGTGACAAGCGGGGAGATTGGTTAGGAAAAGAAAATACTGAGTACAAGTTCAGCTGGAACCTTCTGTGGCAATCATCAGCCATCTTTGAATTACTATTGGCCTTTATGGGGCAAATTTTACCATCCCGCCTGCCACAGGGATCGGAGCGGGTGAGGGGCGGACCGTGGAAAGGTCCGTTGACGTTGGGCAGGATTTTCCGGTTCCCAGGCAAGCGCAGCTGGAAAATCTCGCCCTATATCTCAGAAATTCATATACACCAGAATTCTGCTGTCTCGCCTGCCACGGAATCGGAGCGGACGAGGTTGGACAACGGAAATATCCGTTGATCTCAGGCGGGAATTTCCGGTCTCGCTCGAGCGAGGGCATAAAATCTCGCCCATAGAGTGCACACTGGCAATGGTCATGCGAAAGCTGAATGGTTAATATTTTCCAGCCAGTGGAAATTACAATAGCAAACCTCAGGCACGTGCCTCTTTTTGAAAATCATCACTCTATTGCAAGAGTGCCACTTATTTCTAATTATTATTTAAATAAATGGAAATTACTGCGGATGCTGAAATCTGAAACCAAAAGAGAAAATGCTGGAAAATCTCAGCAGGTCTGGCAGCATCTGTAAGGAGAGAAAAGAGCTGACGTTTTGAGTTCAGATGACCCTGTGCCAAAGCTAAAAGGCACAGAAAGGGGAGATGTTTATACTGCAGGGTGAGGGAATGAAAGATGAGTCATAGCCACAAAAACAAGGCTGTTAATGGCAGTCCATAGAGAGCATAGAACAAAGAACAATACAGCACAGGAACAGGCCCTTCGGCCCTCCAAGCCCATGCCGCTCCCTGGTCCAAACTAGACCATTCTTTTGTATCCCTCCATTCCCACTCCATTCATATAGAAGATGTGAATGGCCAAATGGCAGAGAAGCTGAAATCAGAGGGTGACAGTTGAAGGTGTGGGGGGAGGACAAGTATTATTTACCTGGTGTCCTCAGGCCAATTTTGAATAGGAACATACCAATTAGGAACCGGAGTAGGCCACTTGGCCCTTCAAACCTGCTCCGCTATTCAATTAGATCTTGACTGATCTGATTATAACCTCAACTCCACATTTTTAAAAAATCAGTTTCGATTCGAGCATGTTTTTGTGGTGTGTGTTTCTGGGATAGTCTGAGCTTACACAATGCTCTAATCACAAACTCTTTTCAAACCTCGCAGCTGGAGATCATGTTGGACCCCCAGGTCTGGAGAGGAGCCGCAACCCAAGTGTTCTTTGCTCTGGGGCTGGGATTTGGTGGCGTGATTGCTTTCTCCAGCTACAATAAACGAGACAACAACTGCCATTTCGACGCAGTCCTCGTGTCCTTCATCAATTTCTTCACATCTGTCTTAGCCACGCTTGTGGTGTTTGCCGTCTTGGGCTTTAAGGCAAACATTATCAATGAAAAATGCATTGCTAGGTAGGTCAAAATTCCATATCCCATCTCTTTCATTGCTCACGTTTGCATGTTGCTTCTCATGCTGATTCAGCTCCCGTGTTGGTATTCCTTGCAGAAATGCAGACAAGATCCTGGAGATGCTAAAAGTCGGCGCCGTCAGTCACGATCTGATCCCTCGGCATGTTAATCTGTCCGATGTTTCAGCAACAGATTACCATCAGATGTACACCATTATAAAGGAGGTGAAGGAAGAAGAATTCCTAAAACTGGGTCTGGATCCATGTAAACTGGAGGATGAACTTAACCAGGTCAGTCTACAGTAAAACAGACTAATAAGAGAACAGAGTGCTGGAGTTGCTCCAATTTTTCGGAGTAAGGTTGACACTATCTGGGTAAGGGTGAGGCGGGGGAGGGGGTGGAAGAGGGTATTTTGGTATAAGGATGCTGAACTGTTTAACTGTATGTGAATAATATTGCTTCAACTAAGGCAGATGCTGGAAACGTTTGGGATAAATTTTCGTGGGGGGAATGGACAATTTAACAGACCGTTAAAAAGTCTGACTTCAGGTAAGGATTTCTGGTCCCCAGGGGGATAGGACCAGAAGATTCCTCCAGCTGCCAGTGGGTGCCTGGAAACCATAGAATCCGTACAGTGCAGAAAGAGGCCCAACGAGCCTGTGCTGACAGCAATCCCATCCAGGCCCTGTCCCCGTGACCCACGTATTTACCTTGCTAATCCCCCTGACACTAAGGGGCAATTTAGCATGGCCAATTAACTTAACACGCACATTTTTGGACTGTGGGAGGAAACTGGAGCACCCAAACGAAGCCCACGCATACACTGGTAGAATGTGCAAACCCCACACAGACAGTGACCCATGGCCGGAATTGAACTCGGGTCCCTAGAGCTGTGAGGCAGCAGTGGTAGTTACTGTGCCACCGTGCCGTCCTGATGATGGGACAGCTTCAGGATTGATTATAATCCATCTGAAATCTCTTCATTTCTACCCGTCAAGGGCTCAACAGTGTCAATGCTCAAATAAAGCAGATATTTGTGCTTGGCATTCACGAGTCGGCCTCTATAGCCACTACAGACGGTGCTCAATCCAGAAGTGACGTACACCCCGGGCGTGGTCCATCAGCTCCTGAGACAGGCAGATCTCCAGTGCCTGTGATTGCCACACGTGATCAAGGTGGCAGTGAATGTTACACTCTCATACACTTAATCACAATTCTGACATCTGAACGTAAGTTGTTCAGCTTCTTGAAGGCACTAGCTACAGTCTCTGGAGCTGTGATGAAACTTCATTGCATCCCTCAGACTGGCTGCAAAATGTCTAATTTGCCTGTGGGGTCCCAGACATTCTGGAAGAATCATAAGCACGATGACGCCACTGCAGTATTTAAGAAAGAAAGGCAGCATCCCACCATCTTATTCTTAACACACTCTTTACTCTTTTTATTGCAAAAGGTATACTTTATTCATTAAATATTTGAAATAAACACTATAAAACATTTCAAATTATCACAATAGGAAAGTGCATTGATATTCAGATTGTCTACAGAGATCAAGATGCATTCTGAGGTGCTGTAATGAGAACATTATATGGGCTGAATGGCCTCCTTCTACACTGTAAGGATTCCAGAATCATAGAGGTTTACAGCATGAAAACAAGCCCGTTGGCCCAACTTGTCCATGCCATCTTTTTTTTTAACCACTAAGCTAGCCCCAATTGCTCGCACTTGGCCCATATCCCTCTATATCCATCTTACCCATGTAACTGTCTAAATGCTTTTTAAAATAAAAAATTGTACCTGCCTCTACTCCTACCTCTGGCAGTTTGTTCCAGACACTCACAACCCTCTGTGTGAAAACATTACCCCGCTGGATCCTTTTGTATCTCTCCCCTCTCACCTTAAACCTATGCCCTCTAGTTTTAGACTCCCCTACCTTTGGGAAAAGATGTGTTGATTATCTAGTTGATCTATGCGCCTCATTATTTTATAGACCTCTATGAGATCATCCCCAAGCCTCTTATGCTTCAGGGAAAAAAGTCCCAGTGATTGATTGATGTAATTTCAATATTTTCATTACAGAGAGTACAGTGCTATTCAAATTATATACATGGGCCATGTTGCATTCTGAGGTGCTTGAATTCAGTCACATTTACTGTATACAGTCAGGATTAAGTTTAACAGACTCTTTACTTGCTTTATGTTTTGTAGGCTGTGCAAGGAACTGGGTTAGCTTTTATTGCCTTCACCGAGGCAATGACTCACTTCCCAGCATCTCCTTTCTGGTCAGTGTTGTTCTTCCTGATGTTAGTGAATCTGGGCCTGGGCAGCATGTTTGGCACTATTGAAGGAATACTCACACCTCTTGTCGACACATTCAAAGTGCGCAAAGAAATTCTCACCAGTAAGTGGCACCGTTACGATGTGAAACTTTCAGCATTGTTTCAAAGTAAACTGTACATTTTTACCATGATAAATGTCTTATATGTGCAAAAGGCTTTGGTTGAATATAAATGAGCAGGATTTGGGATTTTCCAGCCGCAATCACTCCGAAACCAGAAAACCCCGCCTGAGATCAACGGACCTTTCCATGGTCCACCCATCGGAACGTCAAAATTCACCCGCAGAGGATGCATGAATAGTGGCCCCTGCCTGTTGGCTTCCCGATAGTTAGCCAGCTTAATCGCTGGTCAGTCCCCCGACCACCGCAAGACATCCCCCACCTCCCCCACGATCCCCTCCCACCGACATTCCCAACCACCCCTCCCTCAGTGCTGACTCCTCCACCTGCAGCTTTGACTCACCCAGCAGGCTGCCCCCCCTTGTCCCCCACTTTGATGGCCAGCCCGGGTCACTGGCCTCCCTCCCCCACTGATCCTGACTATAGAGTGGCAGTGGGAGCTCTCTTCCTCACCCCCACCAATTGCCCAGGCATCCTGCCCCCATCAGACTTCTCCCTCCATTTGGCCTCGCCCCCTTGGCACTGCCCCAGACCGGGTGGGACCTGCTCAGGCTGGCACTGCCAATGTGCCAATGGCCAGGGTGCGCCCCCCCACTCCTAACCCTCTGGTGGGAGTTACTGTAAACCTGCTGGAGTGAAATATTCCTGGCTTGGGGGAGATGCTAGCGGGCCTGGAGATTTCAGTCCCGGGTCCGCTAATTATATTTAAATTTGGTCCTGCAGATATAATGTAACTTTGTGCCTAATTCCAGTGCGGAATTGACAGCTCCGGAATTCCGGCGCTGGGAGACGTGCTCAGGGCCGGGTGTCCAGCACAGATTGCGCTAATTGGGCGCCGCTCGAATCTCCTGGATCGCTGCGTTAAAATATCAACGCAGCGGGATGGGAAAATCGCCCCTGCCGTCCCCCCACCCCCCCAACCTCCAGATTTCACCATCTGCAATGGTGGGATTTGGACCCATGTCCCTAGACCAGTACCCTGGGTCTCTGAATTACTAGTCCAATGAATACGCCACGGCCTGAATCTCCCCCCTCCCCACACGCTGTAATGGGAACTCTCACACACCATGCACTCACTCAGTTAAACATGCTGACTACTGATCGCTATCAACAGCTTTGAAAATGATGGTAAATCTAATGGGAGATTCCCCCCCCCCCAACCCCACCCCCCCCCCCCCCCCCCCCACCCCCGTTATTAGAAAAAAAACATTGAGTAAAGGGCCACAATTGAGCCAACAGAAAGTTTGCTTGCTCAGCATAACTTCCTTTTGATCCAATGGCCTGATCCTCCATGGGAATTATATTAAAGGTTCAGTATCTCATTGTCCAGCTTTGTCCAGCCATTGACTTCAGGGCAATTCTTCAAATTCAAGATCGGCCAACAAGCGAGCTCTCTGTCTCTGACTTTGTACGTGAAAGAAATAAAAATTGGAACTCTCACAGTGGACAATGTATAATTTTTTTATTTTCAGTGTAACCCCATGAAAGGCTTTGGACATGGAACACTGGTGTCTTTATTCAAGGAACATTGCTTGTAGTAGCGTACTGTGTGGAAAAGTCTTACGATTTTTAAATTCTACTTCCTTTTCACGCTTGCTCTGCTGGCAATTACAGGATTACAGTCAACTTATTTGTAGGTGATTTGCAATGTACTTTGGCCATGTGTCAGGTTTTGTAATATATATTTTCCTTTGCTCCAGTTGGCTGCTGTCTCATGGCTTTCAGTGTAGGCCTCCTCTTTGTTCAGCGTTCTGGAAACTACTTTGTAACCATGTTTGATGATTACTCAGCCACACTTCCCCTACTAATTGTGGTTATCCTGGAGAATGTCGTTATTGCTTGGGTTTATGGCACAGACAAGTACGTACCCGTGGTGCGAATGATTCATCTACATTTTGGTAAAATGTGTAACAGAGAGTGACTGAAGAATATTGCATTTTGCTCATTTTGCTTTCTCCACAAGCTACGTCCCAATTTTATCACAGCGCAGCACAGGCAGTGGTTATTCTTTATGAGTTACAGTAGGATTTCTTGTCATACTATACTGCTCCATCTAGTGACACCAGTGAGAACCAGTAACAGTCACTCTTATAGAGTAACTTGGAGTTCACCTGAGTGAAGGCTAATACTTATGCTTGGTCTTTCTGAACTCAAGCAGAAGGTGATTGTAATATCACTTTAAGGGATAGCAGCATGGCATCTTTAGAAGGAAAGTGTGTCCTGTTGTGTTGTGATAATGCTATTAAAAGCACCGATCACTCGTAAGGGATTGAGTAATCATGTTGTGGGTTCACTTATTTAAACTATGCACATGAGAACAGATAGACATGGATAAGCAGCTTGAAGACATCGGCAGCAGAGATATGTTCTGCTCACAGGCAAAAGAGGAACTAAGACTGGATTGCATGTCACATTTCCCTTTTAGTGATGTCATATCGCCCACCCTTAAAGGCGTATTACTCTAAAGGTCTCATCATTGGAACAACCTGCACAAATCAATTTCTTATAGAATCATAGAATCCTACAGTGCAGAAAGGGGCCATTTGGCCTATCGAGTCTGCACTGACCACAATTCTCCCGCCCCCCCCAACGCCCTATCCCCAAAACCATAATAGGCATTTACCCTAGCTAGTCTCCTTGACAGTAAGGGAGAATTTAGCATGGCCAATCCACCTAACCCGCACATCTTTGGACTGTGGGAAGAAATTGGAGCACTCGGAGGAAACCCATACAGACACGGGGAGAACGTGAAGACTCCACACAGATAGTGGCCCGAGGCCGGAAATCGAACCCGGGTCCATGGCGCTGTGAGGCAGCAGTGCTAACCACTGTGCCACCGTGGATAGAGTCATCATAATTTCATTAGTGTTCATTCTATTGTCCCACTCTATGTGCATAAATTTGGCCTGGCAGTATCACCGGCAATTTCATTTTCTAGATTATTGCTCGGGTCTGGGCATGAACTGCCTTGGCTAACTCTCACCTCACCCCCCCTGGAAGGAACAACATTATCTCCACTTAGCACTTTACAAAATATCCCAGCTTCACCTGTGGAGAATGACATCACAAATGAATATGCCACACAAGTTAACACTAAGATTCTGAGCCGTTGGAAACATTTTCTCATAGACTGCGTCAAGTAACCAAATGAGAGGGCCATTTGATTTTGTATTGAATTTTCCTAGGTTCATGGAGGACTTGAAGGATATGCTTGGATTCACTCCTTTCCGATATTACTATTACACATGGAAATACATTTCTCCGTTTATTTTGATTGTTTTACTTGGTGCAAGCATTGTCCAGATGTGCTTGAGTCCACCTGGCTACCAAGCCTGGATTAGTGAATTGGTGAGTTCTGTTTAAACCCATTAGTAATCTTCTGTTGCATTGTGGTTTTGCCTGTGAGCCCAGGGGATGATTCTGTGGGTGTACATGTACAGATGTATTATTTGGGGCACTAACCTTGTATTGCTAATGCTGGGGTACCCCCAAAGGCAATAAATTTAAACCCCAATCATAGCTATCATTTCGCCTTCTGACCTCCGACACTTCAGAACCTATTATTGCAGGAGGAAGATCTGTCAGGGCAAGGTTGGTCTTGGGTTTTATACGTGCAATCCTGGAACAACATTGACAGGATCATAGCATTACCACATTAAGGAAATGGCAGGTGAGATCTACAAAGGAAATACTGTATTTGTGTTCAGAGTTAGAACTGAAAAGGGATACTTCAGTGGGCAAACTGGATAGGTATAAAAATACCGGTTGTTTTGGTCATGTGTCCCCACATCAGCCCCACAATCCTAACTTGCCTGAAACCAGCCTGCCACAGAGGAGCAGGGCTTACTTGATAATGGGAAAAAATCACAACCAGAATTCTCTGGTCCTGCACGCTCCGCTGCCAGCGAGAACGGAGAATTTGGCGCTCAGCAAAATCGCCGTTCGCAGCAGCGGGACCGGATATTCCCAGCCGCGGACCAGGCCTTGACGATGTCCTCAGGCCACATATGCCAGCTTGATCTCTGACCTGCCAACTAAAGCTGGCAAGAGGCAACATCCTGACCACAGGATGCCCAGGCAAGCTTGTACTTTTAGCTGCTTACCAGTTTCTTGTGGGCCAAGTGGAACAGGAACTCTGCCGTTGACCCCATAAAGTTTAAAGTTTTAAAATTTATTTATTAGTGTCACAAGTAGGCTGACATTAACACTGCAATGGTGTTACTGTGAAAATCCCCTAGTTGCCACACTCCAGCGCCTGTTCGGGTACACGGAGGGAGAATTTAGCATGGCCAATGCACCTAACCAGCATGTCTTTCAGACTGTGGCAGGAAACCTGAGCACCCAGAGGAAACCCACGCAAACACAGGGAGAATGTGCAGACTCCGCACAGAAAGTAACCCAAGTTGGGAATCGAAGCAGGGCCCTGCTGCTGTGAGGCAGCAGTGCTAACCACTGTGCCACCGTGCTGCCCTAAGGAGCCCCCCTTGCCTCTGTCTTTGCCCCATCCCCAAAGTCCCCATTTCCAAATCCCTCTCCAACCCCTTAACCGATTGGGAATTGTTCCTGTGGACCCCTGGTGGCGGCTGGACTGCCTGAAAATTTCTACTCCCGCCTGACATTGTTCCCATCAAAAGTCAATGCCGAGGCAACCAATAAGGCTCTGGAGTTAAAATTGTTACGGGGGGGGGGTGGGGGTGACGACAAACGGATTATCCCTGCTTCAGTATACTCACCCGCAGTGCACTACCCCCTCCCTTCCCCTGCATTAACGTCAGGATTCAATTAATTCCATCCAGCTATTTGAATAGGGTTTTAAAAAAGGTACATTTATCTGTAGCATAGATTAATAATATTCCAACATGAGGCAGAAATAGTTTGAATTTCGGCAGGAGAGGGCACCAGATTTACATAAAAGACTTGGAAAGCAACAGTGCTCAGGATATGCACCACTTTCAGAGCTTTCGGGTCGGGGATTACTCTCCATAATAAACAACAACTGGTATTTAGATAATACCTTTAAAATAGTAAAACATCTCAAGTAGGCTTGTTCTGAGGTAGGTTTTAATGCGCGTCTCAAAGGTGGAAAGGGAGGTAGGAAGGTGGTGAGATGTAGGGGAGGAGTTCTTGGATCCTTGACAGCTGAAGACCCAGCCGATGGTGGAGATTAAAATTGGGGATGCGTAAGAGGCCTGAGCTGGATAAGCACAGATGTTTTGGATGGTTGTAGGGTAGGGGGAGCAAGCCAGAGGCTGATTTGAAAACAAGGGTGAGAATTTTTAAAAACAGATGCATTGCTCCACCTGGAGGTAAACTAGGTCAGCAAGCACAGAGGTATTGGGCTAATGGGACTCGACACAAGTTCAGATTCAGGCTGCAGTTTGGAGGATCTTAAACTTATGGAGGGTGGAAGATGGAAGTCCAACCAGGGAGTGCATTAGAATGGTCTAATCTAGAGTTACGAAAGCATGGATGTGGGTTTCAGTGGCAGATGAGCGGAGTTGGTCAATGTTACGCAGGTGGAAATAGGCACCCTCTATAGTGATGGCACAGATATGCATTCAGAAGTTCATCTTGGGGTCAAATGTAACGGAGTGAATTTTCCAGTCCTGCCAGCTATGGAATCATCGCAGGCAGGACAGAAAATTTGATGATCATTTAAAGGTCTGTTGACCTTGGACGGGAATTTTCAGTCTCGGGGTTGTTGCATGCGGCTGGAAATTCCTGCCCAACGCCGCTAGATGGGTCACCCTTACTAGTTGCATGCTTTAAGATTGAGTCCTGGCAACTTCTAAACCTGAAATGTTTTAGGGGAGTTCCTAATTCATTATGTGAACCTTGGAAGTGAATACTTGTGTGCATCTCATTTGTTTATCAATGTTTGCCACGTTAGATTGCACCTAGGCTGCTTAAGCGAATGGAGTTGGCCTCGATTTTAGAAATATTGAAAAACTGTAAAGTGAGATTCTGGGGGGCAATATTTGTCCACAGCAGGATTACGAAACAGGCTAACAGTGAGTTGGCAGATCACTTTAAACCATTTTCCATTTAGGAGTGGTTGCCCAATCCCAATATGAACCAATTTTGAGTGCTGACACAGACCAATTTCACCCCCTGTGAGAAATAATACTAATTTGAAACAAAACCCTAGGTCTGAGGTTGCAGAATGACAGAAGCTTGGCTCCCGCCATCCGCAAAGTCCGCAGGGAACACATCCCCACCAACTCCAGCAGCCCCCAGCGCCAAAGTACGCTCTAACCAGCATTGATTGGCATATGGCGGCTTTGAAAGTCTCACTTTGGAGAGCTGCTGGCCAATCTGATTGGCTGCCTGCTGTCCTGCCCTCCAGGCACAGCGCAGCAGTGGCCGGAAGAGGCACTGCAGGGAGCTGCCTGGAACTAATTGCCAGAAACCGGACCATAAGTTTCAGTTTATTTATTAGTGTCACAAGTAGGCGAACATTCACACTGCAATGAAGTTACTGTGAAAATCCCCGAGTCGCCACACTCCGGCGCCTGTTCAGGTACACTGAGGGAGAATTTAGCGTGACCATAGGTAAATGTCAGGGGGTCCCAGGATGGGAAGGGTAGGAAATACCGGCGGGGGGGGGGGGGGGGTCATGAAGATTGTAATCGGGGTCTTGGGCATAGGCTGGGATTGGGGGGAGGAGGTCCGGAAATCACTGGGCCTTAACGGGAGGGTGGCTGCGGTTGGAAGGGTGGCTCCTGTGCCTTTCCTCGTCCCACCCAAGATGGAACTGCGTTCAATCATGGTTTTCCCTCCCTGAGCTGCCAACCACCCACTGGCCTAAAGATTGAGGCTGGGCAGGAAAAGGCCCTTAAGTGGCCACTTAAGTGCCTTAATTGGGGCAAGGACGGGCCTCCCATCTGAGGCCTGATCAGCCCAGTGTAAAATCACTATCAGCTAGGGCAGGCAGAATCCTGGATGGAATCCCCTCCATGAAATTTTGCACTCCTCCCCTCCCGCCCGATTAACACCACCCCCGGCCCCCCCCCCCCCCCCCCCCCCCCCCCGCCTCATCTCAGAACCCGCTGTCAGGGAGCGTAAAATTCTAGCTCTGGATTTACTGAACCCATAATAGATTATTCAAGTGACACGGTTACAGAATTCTTCTCTCCATTTTCCTAGGGTGATGAGAGGTTTCTGAATTACCCACCGTGGGGCTTGGCTGTCTGTATCTGCCTCGTGTTAGTGGCAATTCTCCCTGTCCCGATCGTCTTTGTCATCCGTTACTTTAACATCATCGATGACGGCTCCAACTCCTTGGCCTCAGTCTCGTACAAGAAAGGGCGGATTCTGAAGGAGAACTCCAACCTGGAGGAAGACGACGCCAGTCTTCTGCACAGCAAGACCCCAAGCGAGGCGCACTCCCCAGTGGCTGGAAATAGCATCTACCGCAAACAAAATGGATCTCCCACTCCAGAAGCAGACATGGCTCCAAACGGCCGCTATGGCATTGGGTACTTAATGGCTGACATGCCTGAATCAGACTTGTAGCTTTTGAGCAAGCTTTGCCCGTCTATATGTATGTTGCTACGTTGAGCAGAATTGCCACTTAAGAGCACGCAAAGTACTAATGTGGCACATGTATCATGTATATCCTGTAGATAGACTATATTTTTCCATATTAATGATACTGTCTGAATACTGTTGCCTACAAGTAGCTGTGAGCAAAACTGAACATTATACTTTTCTGCATCCAACAGATTTTATTCAGTAATCCCTCTTTAGGAAAAAAAATTGGTTGTTTTTCTCAAAGACACCAATTTGCTTCCTAATCAGAGAGTATTCTTTCTCACCATGTCACTGAGATTAGTAAATTTGAGTTTTTCATTCTGTAACTTATGCAAATATTTAAAATGGATTTCAAACAGTGAATCAATATATGAATTGATATCATCCTAAATTATTTGGTAGCTTATCAAACGACAGTGTGTTCACAAAATCTTATTTCAGAAGAAAAAGCATTTAGCAGGGAACACTGTTTTTACCTCCATGTAAGGGGCAATTTCTCAGCTCTATCCGCAGGGGGCACTGATGGTGTTAAGACGACAGTATTCCATTCCAATTCTCTTCCTGCACCCTGTGGTCCACTAAGGCAGATTTTTGTCTGTTAGACTACAGTATACTGATCCCCAATTATCTGACACAAAAGCCCAGAAATTAATCCACACAGCACCCATTTTTGGCTGTTACTCCAATCGCCAATGCCCAATATGGTGGACCAGCAAGCATGTATGGCTTCATTTGCCTGCTGGACTGGGTAAGGATTACCAAGAGGTTGCTCCCTTCCCTAACAGCACTGTGGATGTCCCTACATCACAAGGCCTCCAGTAATTCAAGATGGCAGCTCTCCACCACTTTCTCAAGTACTATTAGTAATGGGCAATAAATGCTGGTTTTTGCAAGCGATGCTGACATCCCACAAACAAAAATGAACCAGGCGTTAGGCCTTTCATTTGCAAATGCAAATAGCCTCAGCACCTGTTTGAGCTCAGCTTTCCAAGATTGGTTTATTCTGAGTCAACCACTCCATTGTGGGCCTGCACTCGGGGGAAACCGGCCCCAAGGAATCGTCTGCAACAAAGAGTAAGTGCAATTGTAGAGCTGGTAGGAGCATGCTTCATTAAGGTGAACCCCCTCCCAGCCCTGCACCTTCCCTACTCAATCATCACTGCTTCCAGTCGTGGGACTGACAATCACAATCCCCAACATCGTCCCTAATCCAGGCTGGACTTACTGTCCCCATGTTCACATGCCCCTGCACTTACTCCAGCCAGATTCCTGATCCCTCCCAGTCTTATTCCTCTGGACCCATGTATCATTAGTCCCATGGTAAGAAGTCTCACAACACCAGGATAAAGTCCAACAGGTTTATTTGGAATCACGAGCTTTTGAAGCGCTTCTCCTTCATCAGGTGAGTGGCCACTCACCTGATGAAGGAGCTGCGCTCCGAAAGCTCGTGATTCCAAATAAACCCGTTGGACTTTAACCTGGTGTTGTGAGACTTCTTACTGTGCCCACCCCAGTCCAATGCCGGCATCTCCACCTCATGACTAGTACCATATCAGCACCCTAGTTCTTCACTGCACTTTGCCAGTCAGCTGTTACCACAAGGCCCAACGTCCCGTATTTGGGGAGGTCGAATTTCTGGGCCGGCACTCGCTTTGCAGCCCCTTATTGGGGAGGGATGGAATCATGGGAATTTTTCCCGAAGAATTCCTGTTATGCTCCATAATTGATAACGTAACAAAATGTTCTCAAAATTTACATATGTCAATGCCATGCATTATCACAATTTATTTGAGCTAGTTTGTTAATTCTGGTTGAAGACAGGCATACTCCCATTGATTTTGTTTTTCTGAGGAGAGGAATTTCCCGCCCTGATAACAGCATCTACCCTTTAACAGTTGTATGTAACATGGAGATTTTGTGCTTCTCTGCTATGTGACCACAATTGAGTGGCTGGCATGAGCTACAGATAGCTAGAGGGAGCTGTAATTTTTAAACTGGCTGTATATTTTGTGTAAAGTGTTTGCTATTATTAATTTGAAGAGGTAAAGCCCTATTTTCAAGAGTCCGAACTGACTCTGTTATCAGACTGATTAGTACAGTTATAATTTGGTGCCTAATTATTTTAGATATTTATTGTGGTTTAGAATATTTAGTGAACAAGCTATATATTTATATTGCATATTGCAAAGTGTACATATGTATATTTGTCTGGATTTGTTTGAACATTTTGATGCAAAAAAAAAATGCTTTTTTCAGCACTGATAAGGCCTTTGATGAAATTCTTTGTTAATTTTGTTAAGTTGGTTTCCTCGTAGTAAAGGTACCACTTTACTTTTTCCCGCAGTGGAAGGTTTAGGATCTTGAGTTCTACTGGAGCTCTGTAGCCCTTTGTTATATTTAATGTGACATTAAACACCCAATGATGAGGCTCGGGACTACGTTTGTCTGTTTTATTCTGGTGGCTGTATTTGTTTCCAAAGAGGTTTCTTCAAACTTAAATACTGTTCTTTGATCATTTGCACTTATATCTTACTTATGTTCCTCCTCTGGTGTGCTATTGGAATGTAAGATGCTTGCGTGTTGCCAGGAGAAGCTGGAGGCCACTCAGGCATTATTCTCTCCTCTTAACCTGCAATCGATTGCAAAGGCTTCAGCTTTCGAATTTGTGTTCTTTTTATTTATTAGTGTCACAAGTAAGCTTACATTAACACTGCATCACAACTGCTTTGCTTGCAAAAAAGATGGCAAAATTCTGCAGTGAAAGGGTGCATTATATTCAGTTAACTTTTTTTATTAGTGTCACAAGTAGGCTTACATTAACACTGCAATGAAGTTACTGTGACAATCCCCTAGTCGCCACACTCCGGAGCCTGTTCGGGTACACTGAGGGAGAATTTAGCATGGCCAATGCATCTAACCAACATGTCTTTTGGAATGTGGGAGCAAACTGGAGCACCTGGAGGAAACCCATGTGGACATGGGGAGAATGTGTAGACTCCGCACAGACAGTGACCCAAGCTGGGAATCAAACCTAGGTCTCTGGCACTGTGAGGCAGCAGTGCTAATCACTGTGCCACCCTGTGAAAGTGGGCCTATGTGTCATGCATTAGGATGTTCTGAATGAAAGCTGCAGCAATTTTCATTGCGCGTGTCACAAGATTAACCCCACCACATTTCATTAACATTCATTAACCCTTACTATCCATCGTGATGCTTTGCAATTGCCAAGGTTTGAAAGGATGCCCTCTGATGTGTTGTCATCATGGTTCATGTGGAGGTCTTGTGGCTAAGTGTTAGCGCCCCTATCTCTGGACCAGAAGCTCTGGTTCAAGTCCAATGGCAGAACTTGTTGGCTATTGTGCTGTAAAACTCCATAACCAGCTGATAATCAGATTGGGAGTCATTCCACTGCTTCCCCACTATTCCCCAAAGGGAAAAAGTGTGTGAAGATCTGCTTAAAAGGATGGTTTATGAATATGCTCACCCAGGCTGGAATAAAATAAAACCACAAATGCCTTATACCCCTACCTGCCATTCCTGGCAGTAAATGCAGGGGCAAGTGAGGAGCTCCATAATATCATGTGTGGGTTATACCCAATCCCTGGTGTAACTGCAATGGATGATCTTGGCTTTTATCTCCCAAGTTCAGTTTCATTTCTTGAGTAATGAAAGCAAAGTTCAATAGATGCTTCATCATCCAGAACTTAGGGCGGGATTTCCCAGTCCTGCCTCTTGTGGAAATTGTTGCAGGTGGGATGGAAAACTTGACGGAACGGCAAAAGGTCCGCGGGACCAAAGAATCCCACCCTTCGCGACTGCAGGATTATATAAAGTTTTTAAAAGTTTATTTATTCGTATTGCAAGTAGGCTTACATTAACACCGCAATGAAGTTACTGTGAAAATCCCCTAGTCCTCCATTTCACGATTGGTTTGTATTTTCATGTTAAATGCTCTTTCAATTTGAACAGTTCAACCTTATAATTAGGTGGCTCAACAACAACATGAAGTCGTAGGATAACACATCAGGCAGCCATTCTGCCCAGTCAGTCGATGCTGGCTCTTTCCATGGGCAATCCAGTGTGTCCAAATCCCCTCTTCTTTCCATATCCCAGCAACCTTTTCTCACTCAAGTATTCATTCAATTCCTTTTTGAAGGTTAGTGGTGAATCTGTATCCAGCACCCTGTTAGGCATTGTGTTCCAAATCTCACCCACTCACTGGATTTTCTTTTTACTTCAAAATAAGATCAACAGTGATGTCTAGCCCTTTATTAGAACATAGAACAGCACAGCACAGAAACAAGCCTTTTGGCCCACAATGTGTGCCAAACATGGCGCCAAATTAAACTAATCCCTTCTGCCTGCCCTTGTTCCACATCCTTCAATTCTTGCATATTCATGTGCTTATTTAAAAGCCCCTTAAATGCCCTTATCATATCTGCCTGCACCACCACCCCTGGCAGCGTGTTCCAGACACCTCCACTCTCTGTGTAAAAAAGCTGCCCCTCACATCTCCTTTGAACTTTCCCCCTCTCATCTTAAGTACATACCCTCTAGTATTAGACATTTCAGCTCTAGGAAAAATATTCTGACTGTCAACCATATCTATGCCTCTCTTAATTTTATAGACTTCTGTCAGATCTCCCCTCAGCCCTCGCTGTCCAGAGAAAACAACCCTAGTTTGTTCAGCCTCTCCTTATAGCTCATACCCTCTAATCCAGGCAGCATCTTGGTAAACCTCTTCTGCACCCCCTCCAAAAGTCTTCCTGTAATGTGGCGGCCAGAATTATAGAGTCGTAGAGGTTTACAGCATGGAAACAGGCCCTTCGGCCCAACCTGTCCATGCCGCCCCTTTTTTTTAACCACTAAGCTAGTCCCAATTGCCCACGTTTGGCCCATAAACCACTCTACCCATCTTACCCATGTAACTGTCTAAATGATTTTTAAAAGACAAAATTATACCCGCCTCTACTACAACCTCTGGCAGCTTGTTCCAGACACTCACCATCCTCTGTGTGAAAAAATTGCCCCTCTGGACACTTTTGTATCTCTCCCCTCTCATCTTAAACCTATGCCCTCTAGTTTTAGACTCCCCTGCCCTTGGGAAAAGATATTGACTATCCAGCTGTTCTTTGCCCATCATTTTTTTGTAAGATCACCCCTTTTGAGTGGGCTTCAAAATAGTTGGCCAGTGTCCCTGCACAGACTAGGCAGGAGATTTTGTAAACTATTTAATTTGGGATCCTGTGTCATTTGCAGGAATCAAATACAATTTTGGGGGTCACAGGGCAGAGTTCATGTGCTTTTTGGCAGAACCAAGTGTTGAGCAACTTTAAAGGTTCTTAAAGAGGCCAATTGAACTGGTCTGAAATGCCCATAACAAACTGTGGCGCTGATTTCTGTGTTCGTCCAGCATCACAACTCTGGTCGCTCGGTCACCCCACTTTGAAAACCGTTTTCATCTTGACTCCATTGCCGCTGGTGCCATCAGACAGGCATTGTGGTTGCCATGCAACTGCCCATCACCCCCACAACCTGCACTGTACACAAAAAACACTCTGATTTTAAAGTTTTAAAGTTTATTTATTAATGTCACAAGTAGGCTTACATTAACACTGCAATGAAGTTACTGTGAAAATCCCCTAGTCGCCACACTCCGGTGCCTGTTCGGGTACACTGAGGGAGAATTTAGCACGGCTAATGCACCTAACTAGCACGTCTTTCAGACTGTGGAAGGAAACCAGAGCACCCGGAGGAAACCCACGCAGACACGGGGAGAACATGCAGACTCCGCACAGACAGTGACCCAAGCCGGGAATTGAACCCGGGTCCCTGGTGCTGTGAGGGCAGCAGTGCTAACCACTGTGTCACCATGCTCCCAGTCTGGGGTTGCGACTGGTAGAACATTGATACGGTGCACTCATGCACAATGCCACGCCGTCGCAGAGTAACAGGGTGGCAGATCAGTGCTCTGACTAGCTTGCTTGAGCGCTGCTCCTTCATCAGGTGAGTGGGAGTTCTGTTCACAAACAGGGCAGATAAAGACACAATGCCCTGTTTGTGAACAGAACTCCCACTCACCTGGTGAAGGGGCAGCGCTCTGAAAGTGTTGTGAGACTTCTTACTGTGCTTACCCCAGTCCAATGCCGGCATCTCCACATCATGGCTACCTTGCTTGAAACGGAACAGCGCAATCCTCTAGGAGCAGCAGAAAAATAAGAGGCCAGCTCACTTTTACACACACCCTGAGGGCCTTTAACATTAGAAGAGTGTAGCCAATGCCAAATGCACTTTTTCCCCCTTGGCAGCTGATGCTTGTTGTTACAACAGTGGCAGAGATCAGTTTTCATGGGAATATGGAGGTTTGTGTTGCTTGGATGTGTACAATTCGATGCCTCAGTTGTAGGTTTCCCTTCACTCCACTTGCATCAAAACTGCCAAAATACAATGTTCCAATTGAAATGAGACCATATAACAACTTGGAACAAAAGAAGGTTTCAGCACAGGAGGCCATTCAGCCCAACATCTCTGTGCCAGCTCTATGCTAAACATCACCACATTGTGCCCATGTGCACAAATACCAGTCTCTTTACAAAATAACAGAGAGAGCGAGAAGGTGGCGTGAAGAGAGAGGGAGCAAGATAAATTTATCTTTTGTGATGGCCTAGTGGTATTATCACTGGACTATTAATCACTAGACTAGACATTAGCTAATGTTCTGGGAACCCGGGTTTGAATTCCACCGTAGCAGATGGTGGAATTTGAATTCAATAAAAAAATATTTGGAATTAAGAATCTACTGATGACCATGAAACCCTTGCCGATTATCGGAAAAACCCACCTGGTTCACTGATGTCCTTTAGAGAAGGAAATCTGCAGTCCTTACCTGGTCTGGCCTACACGTGACTCCAGAGGCACAGCAATGTGGTTGATTCTCAACTGCCCTCGGGCAATCAGGAATGGACAATAAATGCTGATCAGCCAGCAACACATGTCCCATGAATGAATTTTTAAAAAATATAATTTATCCGGATTTTCAAAAGGCTGTTGATAAGGTGCACCTTATAGGCTAATGAATAAGGTCAGAGAGTGTGGAGTCAAGGGACAAGTGGCTGAATGGATTGCTAACCGGCGGCAAGATAGAAAGCCAAGATTGGCAGTAAAAAGTAGTTACTTTGAATGGCTAAAGGATGGGGGAGTAAGTGGTGTTCTATAAAGATCGGGAACGGGGGGATGAGGGGGGGACGAGGGGGGGGGGACGAGGGGGGGGGACGAGGGGGGGGGACGAGGGGGGGGGGGACGAGGGGGGGGACGAGGGGGGGGCGGGGAGGGATGAGGGGGGGAACGAGGGGGGGACACGAGGGGGGGGACACGAGGGGGGGGACGAGGAGGGGGGGATGGGGGGGGGAGATGGGGGGGGGAGACGGGGGGGGGGGGAGACGGGGGGGGGGGGGGGTGGGGGGGGGGAAGTAGTGTTCCATAAAGTTCAGGGCTGGGAACACTGCTGTTCACAATTTACCTTGCCAATTTGGACTTTGGATTCAAAGGGTGCAATTTTACCATCCCTCCAACCAGCAGGATTTTCCAGTCCCGCCGAAGACAATGGACCTTTGAATGGCTTGCTGCATTTTATGGCCGTCGTGATGGAACTGTAAAATTATACGCCGCGATTCTCCCAAAAGTGCTGAATTGGTGGGAGAACTGTCTAAATCCCGACTGTTTTGTCAGTTCAGCTGCTCACCTGAATCTCCGCACTCTGTGCACTGCAGAGGTCCCAGTCGTGGATCTCATTAAAATCCCGGGGGCGGGGGGGGGGCCTATTCGCACTGGGGTTTGGTAGCTCCGGAACTCTGTGCATGCGCAGTGGCCCCAAACTGTCAACCTCCCCGTTTGCTGGTCAGCTGATCGCTCGCCAGCCTGGAACCACCGCAGTGCTGCCCCTCCAGCTCCCCCCCCCCCCGCATGGCCCGATCGCGGCCACCAAAGCAATTCCCGGGCCAGCCCTGACCCTGACCCTGCCCCATCTCAGAATGCCCCGATGCACAGCACCCACCCCTCCCTCAGCAGTGGTGATCCCCAAACCCCCCTCATCCCAGCAGACCCACCCATGCTGGCCCACCCCTCACCTCCCTGGAGGCAGGCCCCCCCCGGCAGACCACCCCCTCCCAGCCCGCCCCCAATCGCTGCCTTCCCTCCATCCCAGACCGATCCTGTCTGCAGAGTGGCAGCGGGACCCTCCACCCCTACTGATCGTTCCTAGGTTCTGCGCACAATAGACCCTGCCCCCTTGGCACTGCCCGATGCCTGATGGGCAGTGCCAAGGTGCCCCCGGGCATAGGCACTTTGCCCCGTGGGCAGTGCCAGGGTGCCCATGCCCAGGGGGCACCATCCCCCCACCACCCGACTCCCTGGGGGGCCCTGATTGCCCTCCCCTTCATTCTGGCGGGGTCTCCTGCTAGTTCCCCGAACAAGGGGAGCTAGTCTGAACCCCACCAGAATGAAATACTCCTGGTGGGTGGGAGATTCAATCGGGACCTGAAAGTTCCCGATAATTAACATAGTTAAAACATATTAAAAAAGGATTCAAATTACTTATCTGCCTTCCCACCAGTTTCCAGCGTGGTCTGACCAGCGACTGTTCTCCGGCTCTGGAAGTTGCGCATGCATTCCCGGGACACGTGCAAATCATGTTCAAGGCCGGAGAAGCGCTTCTCCCACCGTGATCCGACAGAAAAGTTGCGGGTCACGATGGGAGAATTGCGGCCATAATTTCTAAATTGCAGGTGACACCAATTTGGAAATGGGGAGATAGTCAATGCTGAGAGCTCCAGAATCAAATTGCAAAGGACATTAATAAACTTGCAGAGTACTACTAGGTGAACATTAATTTAAACCTGTTTAAAGGCCTCTGGTTTCCTTGTTTTGTTTCCCCATTTTCAATGGGAGTTGTCACCTTCCAATCCCCTACCCAATTTCCATATCCAACGATGTTGGTGTGGTGAACCATAGATGGTTATCACTATGGGTACTTGTACATATGTTACTCTTGTTACTGTTGGGGTTAGGGTTGGGGTGTTCCACCTGTTGGTATTGTTCTGTGGTACACTCCGGTTGGCTCCGCCTACCTATAGGAGTATAAAGGTCACTGCACTTCCTCGTGACCCTTTAGTCTGGGATTGTATTGTTAGTAAGAAGTTTAACAACACCAGGTTAAAGTCCAACAGGTTTATTTGGTAGCAAAAGCCACACAAGCTTTCGAGGCTCTGAGCCCCTTCTTCAGGTGAGTGGGAATTCTGTTCACAAACAGAACTTATAAAGACACAGACTCAATTTACATGAATAATGGTTGGAATGTGAATACTTACAACTAATCCAGTCTTTAAGAAACAAAACAATGGGAATTCTGTTTGTGAACAGAATTCCCACTCACCTGAAGAAGGGGCTCAGAGCCTCGAAAGCTTGTGTGGCTTTTGCTACCAAATAAACCTGTTGGACTTTAACCTGGTGTTGTTAAACTTCTTACTGTGTTTACCCCAGTCCAACGCCGGCATCTCCACATCATTGTATTGTTAAGCAGTATGCTCCATTCTTGTTGCTAATAAAAGCCTTTATTTCCCGGGTACGATCCTGCCTCCCGAGTGAATTAATCGCGCATCAGTTGGACAGATTGTGGTCAAAACCTCAGCTATTACTGATTGGTCATGTGTTATTTGTTCATATATGACTTTATCATGTGGCATTCAAACATGTGGCAAATGAACACATGACTTTTACCCAGTGCTGGCAAAAGCATTTGCTTTAGTGGGGTGTCTCCACATCATCACAGCCAATTAAATTATTTGTATTCCACATAAGTGAAAGACTTAGACCTGAATTTTCACCTCTGGAACAGGTCGCTAGTCTATCACCAGGGGCTTATAGCTTGAGGGGTGCCAGTCCGCATCAAGCGTGGCTGACCAGGAGTCTCTCCCACTCTTGTCAGCAGCCACTGGCATGTTTGGAAGGATTTTCAGACTGACGCCACCTGTTCGGCCACGTTATGAACACAACTACATTGGACTTCAAATCCTATGTGGGACTCGAACCCGGAGCTTCCGGCTCAGGTACAGGGATGCTACCACTGCGCTACATGACCTCCAGGTGCACAAAATTCTACAGTTATAATTTTTGATGACTTGAAATGGGTAGCGTCACTGGAATGGAAATCTGAGGGGCAGCCAATCCCCCACCTGACACACAAACCAAAAGTACCCCGAAAGTTACCACTGCCCTGAATTCCTTACAATTGAAATCATTCCAGGTGATGGTTACCCTTAAGCCAGGCACCAAGAAGGTCACACCTTTCTTATTTGAAGCCAACAAAGGAATAGAATTTGGTACATGTTCTGTGCCCTTCTGTGTATGAAATAGGTGTAGGGGGCGATTCTCCCTATTGTAGCGGGATCCCCTTTTTAACTCCACTGGGCTTATTTTAGGTTTGGTTCTCCGTTACCCAAACCCCACCAATGCCCGAGTAATTCTCTCTCTCGCCGATGGAACAACGGCCACCTTGCGTCTACTTCACTAGAGTAGCGCTCCCAAGAGAGAGAAAAGGAAACTGCTGCCTATCCACTACCTGGCAGCCTTTCCTGAGTGGGCGGTTTCGAAGCGCCCAGGGTACCCTCAGTTCTAGACTCCGGAATTATGGTAAGGGATATTTAAATATTGTGACTTGGTCAGAGATCATTGGTGAGAAATTGAAAAGATCAAAACGGACTCCAATGGAAGTCAAAGATATATATATATATATATTTATTAAAACATCAAGGTCAATATCACCAAACACCAGGAAAACAACACACAATGCCTTATGCTCTATAAGACTGTAGCTATGGAAGGAATACTAAAACGGACACACCGGAATGTTTACTTTACACAAGTTTACCAGTGTCTTAAACTATGAAAGGTGCATGCAGAAGCCCCCCCTTTCCCCAAAGCCTCATTCACTATGATGATCTCGGGAACTTCGCGAATTACCAGGGGATAGTCACAATCCTAGTTTAAATTGCTCAGTGGGCTTCGGGCTGCGTGCTGGAGACGAATGAGAGGCAGGAACAGGAGAAGAGAGTGGTGAGTGCTGTCATGCTGGTCCGAAGAAAAAAAGAGAGAGATGGCCGGCCTGACCATCCTTTTATATTGTAAAACTTGAATTTTTTTCCTGCCAACTCCGCCCCCTTCCAACCGGCAGTTCCACAGACAAAGGCTTGCTAGTGTTATCTGTAGCTGCGATCTTACAGTCCATAGAGACCAATGATCCCATCCCAGGTGATAGGTCTCTTGCTGTCCTTTATTGTTCCATCGGAGATCGTTTAATTGTTTTCCCATTATGGAAATGGGCTTCTCCTCGCTCTGGGACAAGGCCTTATCACCTGTATTGAGTCTAGACCAGGTGTATTGTCTTGCTGCCGGCCTAGTCTGGTGATGTGCTGCTGATAACCTAATCAGCAGTCCGTCTGGTTTCTGGCTGCTTGCAATTTTTGGACTGGGCCCCTTCACACACACACACACACACACACAGGCTGGCTGAGCTCCCTGGGAAATTTATGGTCAAGTCCTGCAGCCAAATGTGGCCACTTTCACAGTTCTTTAGGGTTCAAGTCCTTTTCCCAGCTCATAAAAAAGACCTGAGTTGCCCGAAAAACTTACACTATCCACTACATTGCTTTAGCAGTGCAATGAGCCGGGAGACATCTGTGGAGGCCATTTAGTGGGCTCCTCATTGGGCACCCAGACCTCCACGTGTCTCTACCGCGAAGTGTTTTGGAGTCATCAGCCTCATGCCTGAAATTGGCACAGAGCTGATTTAAATATTGAAATTAATATTTACATCCCATTAGCGGGCCCGGGACTGGTTCCCTCCAGTGGGGTTTACAACTGCTCCCCACTAATGGAAACAGGTGGCCCAATCCCGCTGAAGAGAACAGAGGCCATTGAAGCCCCCTGCCCCCACCCTCACCCCGAGGTCAGAAGTAAGGAGGAAGGCCCCCGGGCAGTGCCAGCCTGGCCCCCTGGCATTGCACAAGGGGCAAACTGGCAATGCCCAAGGGGCACCTTGGTATTGCCCACTGGGCATTGGGCAGTGCCAAGGGGGTGGGGCATAATGGGGTCGGGCCTATTCGGGGCTGATCAGTGGGGATGGGAGGTCCTACTGCCACTGTACCAGAAAATCACTAGGAGAGGGAGGGGGTGATTGGGGCTGGCCATCCGGATTGGGGTGGGTTGGGGCTGCCAGTGGGGTTGGGGCTGCCGGGCGGTTGAGGCTGCCGGTGGAGGGGGGGGGGGGGTGGGCGGGCATAGGGACTGTTGGGGGGTGGGGCGGGACTGCCTGGGGGATTGGGGGGGTTGGGACTGCCAGGGGGGTTGGCCGAGGAGATCAAGGCTGGCCAGAGGGGATGGGGGGGGGGGCGTGGGGAGACATATGGGCTTGCCCGGAGAGGTCCGGGAAGCCAGCGATCATGGGGTGGGGGTATTGTAGTGGCAGCTATGCGGGGTCACGGGGCGCTGGCCAGCGATCGGGAGGCCAGCACTGCGGAGTTATTGCGCTGTGCTGATCTCTGCTCTGACAGATTGTCACATGCGCAGTGACCTGCTCAGCGCTATGCTGCTGGCCTCTCCAGCGGGAATAGGCCCCGCCACCTGATTTTCAGAGTGAATCTCTCTCGGGCACTCTGCAGTGCGCAGAGTGTGGGAGATTCATTCTGGAAATCCTGCTAAAAATAGCGGCAGGAGTCACTCCTGTTTTCACGCGAATTCGGCACTTAGAATGTTTTTGGGAGAATCGCCCCCCCCGTACTTATGAATCAGGGGGACTTCCTGCATGTAATCTAATCAAACATTTGGATCACTGCTAAATTTGCCTAAGACAAGGATCTGGTCCCTTCTTTAGCTACATGAGTGTTTTTTGTTGGACCATTTTCCAAAATGAGTTTGCCTTAAAGAGGTTGGCGGGGGGGGAGGTGGGTAGGGACATGCAGTGACTGACATCATGGCAACAAAACTCCAGGCAACAAATGTATTAACAGAATATGAGCGAACAGAGGGAACTAAAGCTCAACAGCTGGGACGGCTGCACAATGCCCAAGTTCCACTGGACATTTGCAAAGTAGTCAACATTTGCAAATTGCTTCTGTATGTGCCAAATGATTCTTTGCAGATACACGAGTCTGAATCTAAATGAAATGATTATCAGTATTTATCTATTAGTTGAATAAACTAGATTTGAAAGAGATTGCCTCCCGTTCTAAATGAATGCGCCACTTATTTACCAGTTTGCTTTTTAATCAATACCAGTGGGCCTCTGAGATTGCTAGCCAAATGATCAACCCAAAATGCATTTATGAGGAAAATTGCAAAAGCATTGGACAATAAAAAACTGACTAATCTTTTCCATTGTACATGCATCATACATTTTTGCCTGCTCTCAACCGATCTTATATAACCGATGGTTACAGAAGTGAGCAGAGGGAGGGGTGCGCGGATTGGGGGAAAGAACAGGAGTTTTCAATCTGAAGAAGTACATGGAAATTACAAAATGAGCCAGATAAAACATAGACGTGGGCCAAATGGTGACAGATAAACTATATATTATGAAGTACTTTCAGATAATAATATAACGCAAGTCCTCCGGAAATACCCAAGGGTGACGCGGAAAGATACTTCAGGGTATTGGTCGACATGTTTAAGATGTCCAAAGACTGCAGTACTGTGGGCAACAAGTAAATCAAAAAACTGAGATATGTAATCAAAATAGGGGTTGGTAACGGAAAGAAAATGTGCTTCAACTGTCCATCACTCAGGTTCACCTGAAGGAGTGACACTCCGAAAGCTTGTGCTACCAAATAAACCTGTTGGACTTTAATTTGATGTTGTAAGACGTCTTACTGTACTTACCTCAGTCCAACGCTGGCATCTCCGCATCACTCCAGTAATGGTCAGCAAGACACAAGAGGACATTCAAAAGAAAAGCATCCTGAACCAGCCTTGCTGTCACACTTGACCCCGAGATGGGTTTCTGAGCACATATCTGCACTATCACTGTAACTGCCCATTTTCACCTCCGTAAGACTGTCCAACTCCACCCCTGCCTCCACGCATCTGCTGCTGAAACCCTCATTCATGCTTTTGTTACCTCTTGACTATTCCAATCTATTCTGAGCTGGCTTCCCACAGATCACCTCTCTCCAAATTTCAGGTCATCATAAACTTTGCTGCCATGTCCTAACACACATAAGAACCTAAGGACTAGGAGCAGGAGTAGCCCATCTGGCCCCTCGAGCTGCTCTGCCATTCAACAAGATTATGACTGATCTTTTTGTGGACTCAGCTCCACTTACCCGCCTGCTTACCATAACCCTTAATTCCTTCACTGTTCCAAAATTTACCTATCCATGCCTTAAAAATATTCAATGAGCTAGCCTCAACTGCTTCATTGGGCAGGGAATTCCGCAGATTCACAACCCTTTGGGTAAAGAAGTTCCTCCTTAACTCAGTCCTAAATCTGCTCCCCCTTATTTTGAGGCTATGCCCCCTAGTTCTAGTTTCACCTGCCAGTGGAAACAACTTCCCTGCTTCTATCTTATCTATTCCCTTCATAATCTCATATGTTTCTATAAGATCCTCCCTCATTCTTCTGAATTCCAATGAGTCCAAGTCTACTCAGTTTCTCTTCATAAGCCAACCCTCTCAACTCCGGAATCAACCTCGTGAATCTCCTCTGCACCCCCTCCAGTGCCAGTATATCCTTCCTCAAGTAAGGAGAACAAAAGTGTACACAGTACTCCGGGTGTGGCCTCACCAGCACCTTATACAGCTGCAACATAACTTCCCTGTTTTCAAACTCCATCCCTCTAGCAATGAAGGCCAAAATTCCATTTGCCTTCTTAATTGCCTGCTGTATCTGCAAACCAACCTTTTGTGATTCATGCACAAGGGCACCCAGATCCCTCTGCACAGCAGCATGCAGCAATTTTTTACCATTTAAATAAAAGTCCATTTTGCTGTTGCTCCTACCAAAATGGATGACCTCATATTTACCAACATTGTACTCCATCTGCCAGACTCTTGCCCACTCACTTAGGCTATCTATATCCCTTTGTAGACTTTCAGTATCCTCTGCAGACTTTCAGCATCCTCTGCACACTCTCACTGCTTGAGCTTCCTCTGGGTCATCCGGTTTCCTCTCACAATCCAAAGATATGCAGGTGGATTGGCCACGCTAAATTGCCCTTTAATGTCCAAAGATGTGCAGGTTAAGGGGATTAGTGGAGTAAGTGCTTGGGGTTACGGGGATAGGGTGGGGGGACTTGGGTTAGATGCTCTGTCAGTGAGTCGGTGCAGACTTGATGGGCCAAGTTAGCCTCCTTCTGCACTGCAGGGATTCTATGGTTCTAAGTCCTATTCTATCACCCCTATGATTGCTCACCTAAATCTCCTAGTTAAACAAAGGCTAGATTTTAAAACTCTCATCTTTGTTGTCAATTCCCTCCATGACCTCACCCATTCCTACTCCTCCAGCCCCATAAGCCTTTGGGGTATCTGAACTCTCTTAATTCTGGCCTCACTCGAGAGCATCTCTGATTTCAGTCACTCCACCATTGGCAGCCTTGTCTTCAGCTGCTTCGACTCCAAGCTGTGGAATGTTCTTATTAAACCTCTTCATCTCTCTTACCTGTCTCCCAAGCTCCTTAAAACCTCTTTGACCAACCATGGCATGGTGACACAGTGGCTAGCACTGCAGCCTCACAGCACCAGGGACATGAGTTCGATTCCGGCCTCAGGTGATTGTGTGGATTTTTCACATTTTCCTTGTGTCTGTGTGGATTTCCTTTGGGTGCTCCGGTTTCCTCCCACAGTCCGAAGATGTGCAGGTTCCGTTGATTGGCCATGCTAATTGCCCCTTAATGTCAGGGGTTTAGTAGGGTAAATGCATGGGGTTACAGGGATAGGGTCTGGGTGGGATTGTTGTTGGTGTAAGCTCGATGGGCCAAATGGCCTCCTTCTGCACCGCAGGGATTCTATTCTATTCATTTGATCATGTGACTCCTGATCTCCTGTGGCGTGGTGCCTAATTTTGCTTCACAATATTTCTGTGAGGTGTCTTGGGAAATTTTATTAAAGGTGTTATGTAAGTAAAAAATGTTGTATCTATTTTAATGATCAGAGTTCCAGCTTACTGAGCCAAAGGATTTTTAATATAGGTTCATTAAGCGAAATAGAACAAGAAATGTTCCATTGAATTTGTTGCTTAATGACATATTCTGTCATGATTATTTTGTGTGTGGCACATCTTACTGTAATTAATATGTGCACGAACTTCTTTTCTTTTAGATGAAAGTATATTTACTCTGTGTGACTAAGACAGAATTTAATCCATCATTAAGTGCAGTTCCATTTTAATCAGCAAGGAAAGCATTTATTCCATATTTGAACAGAACATACAGCGTTTTGCATGTATCTCGATGTATTTTCAGTAGTTGGCCAACATTAATTATCTGACCTAAATTAACGAGCTGGCCTGCTGCTGGATAGATCTGTGGAAGCCGCCAAAAACATGGAGGGCAGTTCTCCCAGTCTGCTTCATTGCTTTAGCGGAGAAATCAGCGTGGAGCTGTATAAGTTATGTAAATACCGATTATAATATATTTTACATATAATTAGCAGGCCGGGTACTGAAGTCTACGAGCCCACTTGAGTAAACCCACACCCCCCCCCCCCCCCCCCCCCCCCCCCCACCTCCCCGCCGGGAGTGGTTCACTCTAACAGGGTTTACAGCAGCTCTCCACCTGACGAAGACAGAATTTAATCCATCATTAAATGGATGGGAGCTGGCGACCCGACTCCACTGGAGTGAAGGGGAGGTCATCAAGACCCCCCAAGGAGGTCGGACGTAAGGGGGGGTGCCTCCTGGTCACTGGCAGCTTGGCAGTGCCAGCTTTAGGCCACCTGGCACTGCTCAAGGGGCAAAGTGGCAATGCAAAGGGGGCATCCTGGTGCTGCCCACCGGCCATCGGGCAGTGTCAAGGGGGGCAAGGCCAGACGGGGCAGGGCCTAATGGGGGCAAGGCCCTTGTTCGGGGAGATTGGGAGGGGTGGGGGCTGGCGTCCTGCTGCCACAGGGATGAGTGACAGAGGGAGGGAGAGCCAGTGAGCGGGGTTGGGCATCGGGGTGGAATGGGGGTGAGAGGGGGGGTGTTGAGCCAGGGGGGTTGGGGTTGCGGGTGGGGGGGGGGGGGTCACGACTATTGGGAGGGTTGGGGCTTCTGGTGATGATGGAGGGGGGGGGGGGATCGGAGGTCATGACTGCCAGCGGGGGGGTGGAGATTGAGGCGGGCCAGTGGCAAGGTTGGCCCGGACATGTCCAGGAGGGCCAGCAACCGGGCCATGGGGGGGGGGGTGAGGGGTCGAAGGGGCAGCGATGCGAGGGCCATGGGGCTGGCCAGCGATCGGGAGGCAGGCATTGTGGACCACTGTGCATGCGCCAATCTCAGCGCTGACAGATCAGTGGATGCGCAGTGGCCCGCTCAGCTCTGCTGGCAGTCTCTCCAGCGGGAATAAGCCCCACTCACAGATTTTTCATGTGAATCACACTAGTTCACTCTGTGCTGAAAAAAAGTTGGATTTACTCCAGTTTTTACCTGAATTCGACACTTAGAATTTACTTGGGAGAATCCCACCCATGGCTTTACTTACTTAAGAAAATGATCCCCTTTCCAAAAAAGGTGAAGGATAGAAGACTTACAGAAACACAATGCAGAGTATGTGAAACAAGAGGTTCAGGAAATCATAGAAAATACAGCACAGTAAGAGCGCCAACCCGTGGCCCTTGTGGCAGTTCTTTCCTTCAAAATGCGTTCTCTAACTCCAGTCCTGCTTCCTTACTCTTTCCCTGCCTTTTTTTATATTCTGCCTCTTCAAACATTTAACCAGCTTCCTTTGAAGCGACATTATAGTCTCTGCCTCGGTAACCACTTGCGATGAAAACCTCCCTAACTTTAATGACCCTCTGACTGAAAATCAGGCTTGATCCCCGGCCTGGGTGACTGTCTGTGCGGAGTCTGCACATTCTACCCATGTTTGTGTGAGATTCCTCCCACAGTCTGAGAAGGCTTGCTCGTTAGGTGCATTGGCCGTGCTAAATTCTCCTTAGAGTACCCAAACAGGTGCCGGAGTGTGGTGACTGGGGGGTTTTCACGGTAACTTAATTGCAGTGTTAATGTAAGCCTACTTGTGACACTAATAAATAAACTTAATTTCCCTTTTCATTGTTCTGACGATGACCTAAAATCCTTTTATTACCGGTGTTTTTCCAGCCGACTCAAAACAGTCTCCTCTGTTTACCCGCAAAACCTCGCAGGATGTTGAGAACAGCCATTGCATCCAATTTTGTGATTTTGTGTTCAAGTGTAAATTTTTGGAGCCATTGGAGCACCCCCCCCCCCCCCCCCCCCCCCCCCCCCCCCAACCACCACCACGTATCTGTAGGTGGAGATAACTCGCCATTGGTCGGTGGCAGGATTTTCTGATCCCACCGCTGTCTGTGAGGTTTTGTGTGTCCTGAATCCTCTGCCTATGCGGAACGTGTTGCATGAGGGTGAGGGGGTGGGGGGGGGGGGGGGGGGAAAGTCGCCATCGGTGGGACCAAAAGACCCTAGCAGCGGGAAGGGTCAGAAAAGTTTGGCATGGGGTGGAATTTTCTGGCCCTTCCCTTTGGTGTTTTTTTTTCCGGCAGTGGAAGTGATGGGATCTTCGGGCCCCGCTGATGATGTCCTGCAACCTCCGCCAAAAGGGAAGGCGTCACGGAAGGGTGGGGGGTTCCTGCAATTGGCGGGACTGGAAGATCCCACCGCTCGGAAGGGCTGATGAATTATTTTGTACCCTTTACCTGATTGTAATCTCCTTCCTACAAGAAGGCTCTCCAGCTCTGCATGCAGTAAGGTGAATAGAATTTAACAATCAGGCCTTTAAACATAACACTGAGAAAATAAAATGGGCAGACAGATAAAAATCACCTTTTCTCTGTTTGTTGTCCCAAGCTGAAGACAAAGCCAGTGCTGTGCTAGCTGACAGCATTAGTTGCTGTGGGCTTTGTTTTTTCTGTGGGAACTATGGAAACAGTATAAACACATTATTATCCGCAGTAAATCCTGTCAGTTGGATGTGAATGGGTCACTGCATTTTCCCAAACC